>NW_026265817.1:57500-64416 GCF_025860055.1 Xyrauchen texanus
CCATATCACATCTATATCTATATCCATATCACATCTATATATAAATCCATATCACATCTATATCTACATCCATATCACATCTATATCTATATCACATCTCTATCTATATCCATATCACATCTATATCTATATCCATATCACATCTATATATAAATCCATATCACATCTATATCTATATCCATATCACATCTATATCTATATCACATCTATATCTAAATCTATATCTATATAACATCTATATCTATATCCATATCACATCTATATCTATATCCATATCACATCTATATATAAATCCATATCACATCTATATCTATATCCATATCACATCTATATCTATATCACATCTATATCTAAATCTATATCTATATAACATCTATATCTATATCACATCTATATCCATATCACATCTATATCTATATCACAACTATATCTATATCCATATCACATCTATATCTATATCACATCTCTATCTATATCCATATCACATCTATATCTATATCACATCTATATCTACATCCATATCACATCTATATCTATATCACATCTCTATCTATATCCATATCACATCTATATCTATATCCATATCACATCTATATATAAATCCATATCACATCTATATCTACATCCATATCACATCTATATCTATATCACATCTCTATCTATATCCATATCACATCTATATCTATATCCATATCACATCTATATATAAATCCATATCACATCTATATCTATATCCATATCACATCTATATCTATATCACATCTATATCACATCTATATTTATATCACATCTATATCTATATCCATATCACATCTATATCTATATCCATATCACATCTATATCTATATCACATCTATATCTAAATCTATATCTATATAACATCTATATCTATATCACATCTATATCCATATCACATCTATATCACAACTATATCTATATCCATATCACATCTATATCTATATCACATCTCTATCTATATCCATATCACATCTATATCTATATCCATATCACATCTATATCTATATCACATCTATATCTACATCCATATCACATCTATATCTATATCACATCTCTATCTATATCCATATCACATCTATATCTATATCCATATCACATCTATATATAAATCCATATCACATCTATATCTATATCCATATCACATCTATATCTATATCACATCTATATCTAAATTTATATCTATATAACATCTATATCTATATCACATCTATATCCATATCACATCTATATCTTTATCACATCTATATCTATATAACATCTATATCTATATCCATATCACATCTATATCTATATCAAATCTCTATCTATATCCATATCACATCTATATCTATATCCATATCACATCTATATCTATATCACATCTATATCTACATCAATATCACATCTATATCTATATCAAATCTCTATCTATATCCATATCACATCTATATCTATATCCATATCACATCTATATATAAATCTATATCACATCTATATCTATATCACATATATCTATATCTAAATCTATATAACATCTATATCCATATCACATCTATATCTATATCACATCTACATCTATATCACATATATATATATATATATATATATATATATATATATATATATATATATATATATATATATATATCACATCTATATCCATATCCATATCACATCTATATCTATATCTATATCCATATCACATCTATATATATATACATATCACATCTATATCTATATCACATCTATATCTACATCCATATCACATCTATACCTATATCACATCTCTATCTATATCCATATCACATCTATATCTATATCCATATCACATCTATATATAAATCCATATCACATCTATATCTATATCCATATCACATCTATATCTATATCACATCTATATCTAAATCTATATCTATATAACATCTATATCTATATCACATCTATATCCATATCACATCTATATCTATATCACAACTATATCTATATCCATATCACATCTATATCTATATCACATCTCTATCTATATCCATATCACATCTATATCTATATCCATATCACATCTATATCTATATCACATCTATATCTACATCCATATCACATCTATACCTATATCACATCTCTATCTATATCCATATCACATCTATATCTATATCCATATCACATCTATATATAAATCCATATCACATCTATATCTATATCCATATCACATCTATATCTATATCTATATAACATCTATATCTATATCACATCTATATCCATATCACATCTATATCTATATCACAACTATATCTATATCCATATCACATCTATATCTATATCACATCTCTATCTATATCTATATCCATATCACATCTATATCTATATCCATATCACATCTATATCTACATCCATATCACATCTATATCTATATCACATCTCTATCTATATCCATATCACATCTATATCTATATCCATATCACATCTATATCTATATCTATATCTATATCAAATCTCTATCTATATCCATATCACATCTCTATATATATATATATCTATATCTATATCCATATCACATCTACATCCATATCACATCTCTCTCTATATATATATATATATATATATATATATATATCACATCTATATCCATATCACATCTATATCCATATCCATTTACATTTTACAGACGCTTTTATCCAAAGCGACTTACAGTGCACTTATTACAGGGACAATCCCCCTGGAGCAACCTGGAGTTAAGTGCCTTGCTCAAGGGCCCAACAGTGGCATCTTGGTGGTGCTGGGGCTTGAACCCCTGACCTTCTGGTCAGTAACCCTGAGCCTCAACCACTGAGCCACCACTGCCCATCCATATCACATCTATATCTATATCACATCTATATCTACATCCATATCACATCTATATCTATATCACATCTCTATCTATATCCATATCACATCTATATCTATATCCATATCACATCTATATCTATATCACATCTATATCTACATCCATATCACATCTATATATAAATCTATATCTCTATCTATATCCATATCACATCTATATCTATATCCATATCACATCTGTATATAAATCCATATCACATCTATATCTATATCTATATCACATCTATATATAAATCTATATCACATCTATATCACATCTGTATCTATATCACATATATCTATATCTAAATCTATATAACATCTATATCCATATCACATCTATATCTATATCACATCTACATCTATATCACATCTATATATATATATATCACATCTATATCCATATCCATATCACATCTATATCTATATCCATATCACATCTATATCTAAATCTATATCTATATCACATCTATATCCATATCACATCTATGTCTATATCACCTCTATATCACATCTATATCTATATCCATATTACATCTATATCACATAAATATATCTATATCTAAATCTATATCACATCTATATCTATATCCATATCACATATATATTTATATCACATCTGCATCTATATCACATCTTTATCTATATCTCTATATATCACATCTATATCTATATAACATCTATGTCTATATCACATCTATATCTATATCACATCTACATCTATATCACATCTATATCTATATCTATACCATATATATATATATATATATATATATATATATATATATATATATATATATATATATATATATATATCACATCTATATCCATATCACATCTATATATATATATATATATATATATATATATAACATCTATATCCATATCACATCTATATCCATATCACAGCTATGCCTATATCACATCTATATAACATCTATATTTATATCACATCTATATCTATATCACATCTTTATCCATATCACATATATATCTATATCACATCTACATCTATATCACATCTATATCTGTATCTATACCATATATATATATATATATATATATATATATATATATATATATATATATATATATCACATCTATATCCATATCACATCTATATCCATATCACATCTATATCTATATCACATCTCTATCTATATCCATATCACATCTATATCTATATCCATATCACATCTATATATAAATCCATATCACATCTATATCTATATCCATATCACATCTATATCTATATCACATCTATATCACATCTATATTTATATCACATCTATATCTATATCCATATCACATCTATATCTATATCCATATCACATCTATATCTATATCACATCTATATCTAAATCTATATCTATATAACATCTATATCTATATCACATCTATATCCATATCACATCTATATCTATATCACAACTATATCTATATCCATATCACATCTATATCTATATCACATCTCTATCTATATCCATATCACATCTATATCTATATCCATATCACATCTATATCTATATCACATCTATATCTACATCCATATCACATCTATATCTATATCACATCTCTATCTATATCCATATCACATCTATATCTATATCCATATCACATCTATATATAAATCCATATCACATCTATATCTATATCCATATCACATCTATATCTATATCACATCTATATCTAAATTTATATCTATATAACATCTATATCTATATCACATCTATATCCATATCACATCTATATCTTTATCACATCTATATCTATATAACATCTATATCTATATCCATATCACATCTATATCTATATCAAATCTCTATCTATATCCATATCACATCTATATCTATATCCATATCACATCTATATCTATATCACATCTATATCTACATCCATATCACATCTATATCTATATCAAATCTCTATCTATATCCATATCACATCTATATCTATATCCATATCACATCTATATATAAATCTATATCACATCTATATCTATATCACATATATCTATATCTAAATCTATATAACATCTATATCCATATCACATCTATATCTATATCACATCTACATCTATATCACATATATATATATATATATATATATATATATATATATATATATATATATATATATATATATATATATATAATATATATATATCACATCTATATCCATATCACATCTATATCTATATCTATATCCATATCACATCTATATCTATATCCATATCACATCTATATATATATATACATATCACATCTATATCTATATCACATCTATATCTACATCCATATCACATCTATACCTATATCACATCTCTATCTATATCCATATCACATCTATATCTATATCCATATCACATCTATATATAAATCCATATCACATCTATATCTATATCCATATCACATCTATATCTATATCACATCTATATCTAAATCTATATCTATATAACATCTATATCTATATCACATCTATATCCATATCACATCTATATCTATATCACAACTATATCTATATCCATATCACATCTATATCTATATCACATCTCTATCTATATCCATATCACATCTATATCTATATCCATATCACATCTATATCTATATCACATCTATATCTACATCCATATCACATCTATATCTATATACATCTCTATCTATATCCATATCACATCTATATCTATATCCATATCACATCTATATATAAATCCATATCACATCTATATCTACATCCATATCACATCTATATCTATATCACATCTCTATCTATATCCATATCACATCTATATCTATATCCATATCACATCTATATATAAATCCATATCACATCTATATCTATATCCATATCACATCTATATCTATATCCATATCACATCTATATCTATATCACATCTATATCTAAATCTATATCTATATAACATCTATATCTATATCACATCTATATCCATATCACATCTATATCTATATCACAACTATATCTATATCCATATCACATCTATATCTATATCACATCTCTATCTATATCCATATCACATCTATATCTATATCCATATCACATCTATATCTACATCCATATCACATCTATATCTATATCACATCTCTATCTATATCCATATCACATCTATATCTATATCTATATCACATCTATATCTACATCCATATCACATCTATATCTATATCACATCTATATCTATATCCATATCACATCTATATCTATATCACATCTATATCTATATCACATCTATATCTATATCCATATCACATCTATATCTTTATCACATCTATATCTATATCACATCTATATCTATATCCATATCACATCTATATCTATATCAAATCTCTATCTATATCCATATCATCTATATCTTTATCACATCTATATCTATATCTATATCACATCTATATCTATATCCATATCACATCTATATCTATATCACATCTCTATCTATATCCATATCACATCTATATCTTTATCACATCTATATCTATATCACATCTATATCTACATCCATATCACATCTATATCTATATCACATCTCTATCTATATCCATATCACATCTATATCTATATCCATATCACATCTATATATAAATCCATATCACATCTATATCTATATCCATATCACATCTATATCTATATCACATCTATATCAACATCTATATTTATATCACATCTATATCTATATCCATATCACATCTATATCTATATCCATATCACATCTATATCTATATCACATCTATATCTAAATCTATATCTATATAACATCTATATCTATATCACATCTATATCCATATCACATCTATATCTATATCACAACTATATCTATATCCATATCACATCTATATCTATATCACATCTCTATCTATATCCATATCACATCTATATCTATATCCATATCACATCTATATCTATATCACATCTATATCTACATCCATATCACATCTATATCTATATCACATCTCTATCTATATCCATATCACATCTATATCTATATCCATATCACATCTATATATAAATCCATATCACATCTATATCTATATCCATATCACATCTA
>NW_026265818.1:0-2509 GCF_025860055.1 Xyrauchen texanus
ATGTTGCGGTTAGGAACATAGATCCTAAATCATTTGTGGATCACATCTACACTCTGTAAAACAGGCCATAGAGATGAGATAGATATATACAGGGGACATTTGAAAGTGTCAGTCAAGGAGGCAAATATTCCTTACTTGAAATCTGAAGTGGCACATTATTGGGAAACATTGGAAGAACCATGCTTGGGAGTAACTGTTTAAGAGGGCAGACTTGGATAGGGAAACATAGATATGCATGGTATAAAGCAGAATGCAAAACTTAAGTGTGTATTGCTAATAAAGACATGGATAATGATGCAGTTCTCATGTGAAAATAATGTATTGCTCATGTTGAAATAAATATGTAATTAAAAATGAAAGCATAATGCATGATAAAGTAAATAGTTAGAAAAATGAATGCATTAGTTTAGACTTTGTACCCAAGCTGTATGTATAAGTAGTATGTGAGGTATAACCATGTTTTAAGAAAAGTTTTGTAATTCACAAAATAAGATTATACTAACAAACATAAAGCATGAAATATAGCTGCAAGCAGCAATGCGGATTCCTCCTCAAAATGGCAAATCATTTAAAATTGATCAGTAGATGGTTGGGGATAAACCCTCCCAATTAAGGAATTCAAAAAAACATGTCTTTGTCTGAATCCTAAATGAAACATTTTCAATGTACAGGAAAATCCATACCGGACCTTATGGATCCTTGAGGCTTTTTTTGTTCCCAATGAGAAATGAGGCATGTACACCAAGTTTCAGAAGAATTGGACAAATGGCGTGGAAATGGTATCACTTTGAAAATATTTTTTTGGGGCGTGGCCTGTAGCACCACCTATGGTCGAATGTGGGCCATTCTTGGTTTGTGGGTTCCTGTTGGCCTGTAGTATC
This sequence comes from Xyrauchen texanus, assembly GCF_025860055.1. Taxonomy (NCBI): domain Eukaryota; kingdom Metazoa; phylum Chordata; class Actinopteri; order Cypriniformes; family Catostomidae; genus Xyrauchen; species Xyrauchen texanus. The sequence goes on from NW_026265818.1 coordinate 882, forward strand.
AATGTACAAAATTAGAAAATATTTGACCAGAAAATGGGAATTTTGGAGTGGCCTGTAAGCCCCCTAGTGGCGTAATGTGGGCCATTCTTGGTTTGTGGGTTCCTTTTGGCCTGTAGAATCAATGTACCAAATTAGAAAATGTTTGACCAGAAAATGGGACTTTTGGGAATTACCTGTAGCGCCCCTAATGGCTGAATGTTGGCCATTCTTGGTTTGTGGGTTCCTGTTGGCCTGTAGTACCATTGTACCAAATTAGAACATTTTAGACCAGAAAATGGGAATTTCGGCATGGCCTGTAGCGCCCCTAGGGGTGAATGTTGGCCATTCTTGGTTTGTGGGTTCCTGTTGGCCTGTAGTATCAATGTACCAAATTAGAACATTTTTGACCAGAAAACGGGAATTTTGGCGTGGCCTTTAGCCTCCTAGTGGCTGAATGTCGGCCATTCTTGGTTTGTGGGTTCCTGTTGGCCTGTAGTACCATTGTACCAAATTAGAACATTTTAGACCAGAAAATGGGAATTTCGGCATGGCCTGTAGCGCCTCTAGGGGCTGATGTTGGCCATTCTTTATGCAGTACTTCAGAGTGATGTCATCTTGAAGCATGTTAGGTTTGAAAAACCATCAGTCAAAATTACATTTGATTTATTGACACGTATATATTGTTAAAATTTGGACATTTACATAAACACGCCCTTTAAGCCATTTTGTATCAGTATTCATTTTTCCTAAGTAACGTTTTCAAAGACTTCAATTCTACACATGTGTACCAAATTTCAAGTCAATTGGAGCTACGGTTCAGGAGAAGAAGAGTTTTGTAGGTTTTCGCAAATTTTCAACGCACGGAAAAATCCATCATGGCGGAAGTTATGGGTTCTTGAGGCTTTTTGTTCCCCATGAGAAATGAGGCATGTACACCAAGTTTCAGGAGATTTGGACAAGTGGCGTGGAAATGGTATCACTTTGAAAATATTTTTTTGGGCGTGGCCTGTAGCGCCACCTATGGGCGAATGTTGACCATTCTTGGTTTGGGGGTACCCGCTGGCATGGACTATCAATGTGCCAATTTAGAAAACTTTTGACCAGTGACTTTTTGAGCTATTGGGGCTCAAGGAGAAGAATAATAATAATAATAATAATAATAATAAATATAGCTGCAAGCAGCAATGCGGATTCCTCCTCAAAATGGCAAATCATTTCAAATTGATCAGTAGAGGGTTGGGGTTAAACCCTCTCAATGGATGAATCCAAAAACATGTATTTCTGTCTGAATCCTAAACTAAACATTTTCAGTCTACAGGAAAATCCATCATACCTTATGGATCCTTGAGGCGTTTTTGTTCCCAATGAGAAATGAGGCATGTACACCAAGATTCAAAAGAATTGGTTAAATGGCGTGGAAATGGTATCACTTTGAAAATATTTTTTGGGGGCGTGGCCTGTAGCGCTCCTATGGGCAAATGTGGGTCATTCTTGGTTTGTGGGTTCCTGTTGGCCTGTAGTATCAATGTACATAATTAGAAAATATTTGACCAGAAAATGGGACTTTTGGGAATTACCTGTAGCGCCCTAGGGGTGAATGTTGGCCATTCTTGGTTTGAGGGTTCCTGTTGACTTGTAGTATCAATGTA
>NW_026265819.1:0-2462 GCF_025860055.1 Xyrauchen texanus
ATTGGAGCTGAGGTTCAGGAGAAGAAGAGTTTTGTAGGTTTTCCAAAATTTTCAACTGTACAGGAAAATCCATAATGGCAGATGTTATGGGTCCTTGAGGCTTTTTGTTCCCCATGAGAAATGAGGCATGTTTACCAAGTTTCAGAAGATTTGGACAAATGGGGTGGAAATTATATCACTTTGAATTTTTGTTTTTTGGGCGTGGCCTGTAGCGCCACCTATGGGCGAATGTTGACCATTCTTGGTTTGGGGGTACCCGTTGGCATGGAGTATCAATGTGCCAATTTAGAACACTTTTGACCAGTGACTTTTTGAGCTATTGGGGCTCAAGGAGAAGAATAATAATAATAATAATAATAATAATAATAATAATAATAATAATAATAATAATAATAATAACCGACAAATACAATAGATTCCTCCTTACGGAGGAATCTAATAATAATAATAAAACCGATCAAATACAATAGATTCCTCCTACGGAGGAATCTAATAATAATAATAAAACCATCAATTACAATAGATTCCCTCCTACGGAGGAATCTAATAATAATAATAAAACCATCAATTACAATAGATTCCCTCCTACGGAGGAATCTAATAATAAAACCATCAATTACAATAGATTCCCTCCTACGGAGGAATCTAATAATAATAATAAAACCGACAAATACAATAGATTCCCTCCTTACGGAGGAATCTAATAAAACCGACAAATACAATAGATTCCCTCCTTACGGAGGAATCTAATAATAAAACCGACAAATACAATAGATTCCCTCCTTACGGAGGAATCTAATAATAATTCTGTAAATTACAATAGATTCCCCCCTATCGGAGGAATCTAAATACAGGTGAAACTCGAAAAATTAGAATATCGTGCAAAAGTTCATTAATTTCAGTAATTCAACTTAAAAGGTGAAACTAATATATTATATAGACTCCTTACAAGCAAAGTAAGATATTTCAAGCCTTTATTTGATATAATTTTGATGATTATGGCTTACAGCTTATGAAAACCTCAAATTCAGAATCTCAGAAAATTAGAATATTACATGAAATCAATAAAAAAAGGATTTTAAATACAGAAATGTCAGCCCTCTGAAAAGTATAATCATGCATATGTACTCAGTACTTGGTTTGGGCCCCTTTTGCATTAATTACTGCCTCAATGCGGCGTGGCATGGATGCTATCAGCCTGTGGCACTGCTGAGGTGTTATGGAAGACCAAGATGCTTCAATAGCGGCCTTCAGCTCTTCTGCATTGTTTGGTCTCATGTCTCTCATCTTTCTCTTGGCAATGCCCCATAGATTCTCTATGGGGTTCAGGTCAGGCGAGTTTGCTGGCCAATCAAGCACAGTAATACCATGGTCATTGAACCAGGTTTTGGTACTTTTGGCAGTGTGGGCAGGTGCCAAGTCCTGCTGGAAAATGACGTCATCATCTCCATAAAGCTTGTCTGCTGAAGGAAGCATGAAGTGCTCTAAAATGTCCCGGTAGATGGCTGCGTTGACTCTGGACTTAATAAAGCACAGTGGACCAACACCAGCCGATGACATGGCTCCCCAAACCAACACAGACTGTGGAAACGTCACACTGGACTTCAAGCATCTTGGATTGTGTGCCTCTCCATTCTTCCTCCAGACTCTGGGACCTTGGTTTCCAAATGAGATGCAAAATTTGCTCTCATCAGAAAAGAGGACTTTGGACCACTGAGCAACAGACCAGTTCTTTTTTTCTTTAGCCCAGGTAAGACGTTTGACATTTGAAGCCCATGTCCAGGACCCGTCTGTGTGTGGTGGCTCTTGATGCAGTAACTACAGCCTCAGTCCACTCCTTGTGAAGCTCCCCCACACATTTGAATGGCCTTTTCCTGACAATCCTCTCCAGGTCATCCCTGCTGCTTGTGCACCTTTTTCTTCCACACTTTTCCCTTCCACTTAACTTTCTATTAATGTGCTTTGATACAGCACTTTGAGAACATCCAACTTCTTTTGCAATTACCTTTTGAGGCTTTCCCTCCTTGTGGAGGGTGTCAATGATGGTTTTCTGCACAACTGTCAGGTCAGCAGTCTTCCCCATGATTGTAAATTCAACTGAACCAGACTGAGAGACCATTTAAAGGCTCAGGAACCCTTTGCAGGTGTTTAGCTGATTAGAGTGTGACACTTTGAGCCTACAATACTGAACCTTTTCACAATATTCTAATTTTCTGAGATTCTGAATTTGGGGTTTTCATAAGCAGTAAGCCATAATCATCAAAAATTATATCAAATAAAGGCTTGAAATATCTTACTTTGCTTGTAATGAGTCTATATAATATATTAGTTTCACCTTTTAAGTTGAATTACTGAAATTAATGAACTTTTGCACGATATTCTAATTTTTCGAGTTTCACCTGTAGAATATCAGTAGGTTTGCAGTTTAGATCTCATCAAGCCGGACAACTTTCACGCTCACA
>NW_026265820.1:0-2447 GCF_025860055.1 Xyrauchen texanus
CAATTAACCTGTCCATGCCATTCTAAATAAATAAATCAAATATTTGGGAACCCTAATCTAAAGAAAAGCAAAGTAGGTAAAGTTTGTCAAGATCAATGTTAATGTTGGCTTGACTTAGACATAGTCTGAAAGTTTAAACTAGTTTTGAATGTTTGATGGTTACACGGACATTACAGTAAGACAGTCAGCTAGCTAAAGTAGCTACAGATAGACGCACTGTCACAGTCAAATAAAAAATCAGATAGACAGACACAGATCGATCGATGTCTTAAATTAATGCTTTAATGTCCTTTTTAGCAAAAAATTTTCTTCGGCCTGTTATGTTATAACGACTTAATGTAGCCCTGTCTTAAAAGTAAAAAAAAAGAATACTACTTTTGTCAGTGTAGTAGGTAGTCCTGTTAATGTATCCAAACAGTAGGTGCATATTTAGGTTAGGTTAGGTTAGGGGGTTAGGTTAGGTTATTGGGTTAGGTTAGGGTTATGGGGTTAGGTTAGGGTTAGTTTAGAGTGGGTTTAGGTGTAAGGGTTAGGTTAGGGTTCGGTTAAGTTTAGAGTTGGTTTAGGTGTTAGGGTTAGGATGTTAGGGACAACGGTCCCCCCATAACAGTCTCCCCAGACTGCTACAATTTGTTTAGGGTTAGGTTAGGTTACGTTAGGTTATGGGGTTAGGTTAGGGTTAGGGTTAGTTTAGAGTGGGTTTAGGTGTAAGGGTTAGGTTAGGGTTAGAGGTAAAAATGAGATTCACCCTCAATATCTCCACCCTCATTTACATATCCAATCTGACTGGCAGGATTGTTTCATTTATATACTTGGTATGCTTTACTTTATGAACATGAGAGTGAATTTGAGAGTTTAAAAGTATCAGATGACTCTTGTAGTGCATTCAAACGATCTTTTCAACAAGAATGTTACAGTTTTTTACGATTGCTATGACAGATTTTCCAATACTTTTAACAATTTTCCAAAACTCTTAACACAGTTAGCACTACATCCGTCTGTGTAAGCTATACTATTAACACATTTCTTGTTGCTTTAACACAAAATGCAAACAATTAACACAAATTTTAAATGCTTGAACTTCTTTTACACACAAGCTCAAACAAGAGCAAACAGCTGTTTATATTGTGAACTGAAACAAATATATCCCCTGTATTTTATTTTATTGTTACTGAGAAACAGCTGATTGAATTATGCAAATATATAAATCACAGCTGATTCCCATCTAGGAAACACACTCAGGTGTTGAGGTTCTTTCAATTGCATGACCATATGGTGTAATGTAAAAGAGGACCTTTTGGGCTGATCTTTTGTGGAAAGGGAACAATATAGAGCAAGAAAAGAAAGAAAGAAAAATGTCTGCACTAGGTAGAGGAAGACGTATACCAGAACAAGGGAGAGGAGTGGGACAAGGGCAAGGGCAAGGGAGAGGAGTGGGACAAGGGCAAGGGCAAGGGAGAGGAGTGGGACAAGGACAAGGGCAAGGGAGAGGAGTGGGACAAGGACAAGAGCACGGAGAGGAGTGGGACAAGAGCACGGGAGAGGAGTGGGACAATGTGGCATTCCACCATTCCCGTGCAGTCACAGCATGGTATGACGCCCATCCTAAGATGATGTCCCTTTTCCTTGCTCCTTACTCCCCTTTCCTCAACCTCATTGAGGAGTTTTCTCATCCTGGAGATGGAAGGAGACAGGACCAAATGACCCTCCTGGATGCAATGGATGCTGCATGCCAAGACATCACAGCTGAACACTGCCAGGGGTGGATAAGGCATGCCAAAAGATTCTTCCCACGATGCCTTGCCAGAGAAGATATCAGGTGTGATGTGGATGAGAACATGTGGCCAAATGCAGAAGACCGGGTAGATTAGAAGATGACTTTATTTTTTGTTCTTTTTTTTATTCTTCTGGTGCTTTTTCTGTTCGTATATTTTGTATTTTCACATAATAAATGGCAGCTATATTGCATATTTTTGTTATCTTACAGTAATGTCCTTTTGCAAATAAATCTTTATTGCAGCAATTGTCTCTGTCTTCGTTTTTTCATGAACCGTACATTCTATAAAGCACTCTGAGATGGGTCTTTTTTAATTGAAACAAATTTCTAAAAAAAATCTTGCCCCCCCAAACCTAATAGCCAAAAGTCTCAAGGCCATCTGGGGGATACAAATAGGCACAGACAGGAATTTTTTTAGAACAAGAATGGACGGTAGAAGAAATCTAAAAGTTTTAACCTAATAGCCAAAAGTCTCAAGGCCATGTGGGGGGCACAAATAGGCCCAGGGAGGGGATTTTGAAGAAAAAAGGCAGGTCAGTCTCTAACCAGATTAGAGACCGGGCAGGGTTAGTTAACCCGGTTTAGGTGCGGGGATACAGCTAACCCCTAGATGTGGGGTTAATTTTAGGGGTGGAGCTAGGGGGTTTGATTTAAGGTTAGGGGCGGGGTT
>NW_026265821.1:0-2421 GCF_025860055.1 Xyrauchen texanus
CCATTTCGTGAGTGTAGTGTAGCCAAAGAACGAAAGCCCGCGGTGGTTCATCATCCCCGGGCCGATTTCGCAAAGCGCGATGAGCACGATCAACAAGTGGCAGATCATCTAGCGATAAAGCCTCCATCAGAAGTTGCGCGGTAAAGTCTCTTGGGTTCATTCCGGACTCGGCCCCTTCCTTGACGTGTAGTATGCGGATGTTCTGTCTTCTACTACGTCCTTCAAGGTCAGTGCATTTGTCCGAAAGCTGCTCTACCACCTGCTTTAAATGTCCCACTTCTTGTTCAAGCTTGGTTACTGTATCCGATATTTTAAAGAGAGTGGATTCTGAAATCAGAAGGAACAGGACATAGTCGATAAAGGAACATATATAGAATAAAAACAGGACTGAACTGTAGATTCACCTTCATTTGGCTTGAAACGAGTTTGATCTACTTCATCTGTTTGATTCAGGACAGATGGACCGGGGATCTCTTCCACAGGAAACTGACTTTCATCATCATTTTTCCTCCAGTGACTTTATTACAATCTAACACAAGTCAACTTATCTTCTGTTTTACTGTATAGATGGAAATATATCAATCTCACGTAAACTGAAATCAATTAACTTGAGCTCTGAGCTGCATGAACACTTTTATATAATGCAGCAAAAGATTCTGGATGAAAGTATTAATGGAGATCTGTGGTGGACACCGTTGTGGAGACATTGTTTACAGCATCAGCTTGTGTCAATTTCTCATCTAGTTGACCTCTGTGGTTCTTCATAAATGCCTTTTTTAAGGTCTGATATGGTTCTGGTTTCTCCAAATTCATGTACTGATCTGGTTCCTCAAACCACTCGTACAGTTCTGTGATAATGGAGCTTGTATAAAAGACTTTTTCATTAGCAGCATCTGGTTCACTGTACGGCGTGTGTGTGTGGCTATACTTATATATAACTTATATAAAAACAATGGGTGTCTATGGTATGTCCCCATTTAGATTGTTATTGATTTAAGTTCGATGTTATTTATGTTGTGAGTTTGCATCTGAACAATTGAACATTTTGTCTTTGTCTGATGTTACAGGTCTCTGGAGATTCAAATGACACAATTAGATATGAGAGTGAGCTGCATCAATATATGAAACGGTCAAATTGTTACGGGTCAACATGATGAATGAGGTCAAAGGTCAGAAGCAGGGACTAAAAACTAAATGTTCTTCATTCTGTGTGTGCGTGTGTGTGTGTGTGTGTGTGTGTGTGTGTGAGCGTGTATTTATCACTTTGTGGGGACCAAATGTCCCCATAAGGATAGTAAAACCCGAAATTTCTGACCTTGTGGGGACATTTTGTCGGTCCCCATGAGGAAAACAGCTTATAAATCATACTAAATTATGTTTTTTGAAAAGGTAAAAATGCAGAAAGTTTTCTGTGAGGGTTAGGTTTAGGGGTAGGGTAAGGTTTAGGGGATAGAATATAAAGTTTGTACAGTATAAAAACCATTATGTCTATGGAAAGTCCCCATAAAACATGGAAACACAACATGTGTGTGTGTGTGTGTGTGTGTGTGTGTGTGTGTGTGTGTGTGTGTGTGTGTGTGTGTGTGTGTGTGTGTGTGTGTGTGAGAGAGTGTGTGTGTGTGTTATTTCAGTGATGCAGCAGTTTCCTTCAGGATTAAAGCATGTTTCATTACACAAAAATAATAATGAAGTTTCTGATCAACAAACATTTGTGACAAAGAAAATGTACTACTTAAAGTGTCTGCTAACAGAGAAAATTAGATGTATTTGATCAAGAAAGTCTTTTGGCGAAGATTTACACATTTAATATGTTTTTTAATGTTAATAGTTGAACAGATGCATTTACTGGTAAAACTAAATGAATCCTCTTGTGGTTTGAACATGGTCACTGGAGACAGATCTGATCTATTCTGAGAGAAACACAATCATTCCACACTGACAATGCAAATGTGATTTTCACACTCTCAGATTCACTGTTTGATTGGTTAAATGATCTGAACTGGAACACACCAGTTTCACTTCTGCTCTATTGAGTTGTTCGCCAGTAAGGAAGTTATTTAAGTGACATCTTCATACAGTTTATGAAACTAATGGACCGCACCAGCTCATCTGCAACACGAGATGAAGACTTTTCTCTGCACTGCTACTGTAGGTACAACAGGTTGAATTTTTGATGGAGCAGCTGTTGTGGCATCTGATCAGAGTGTGGTCTGTTCCAAGATCAATAACTCAATCAATAAAATAAAAAAGGCACCAGTCACCAATGTACATTGTATGAAGAAGATGCAATGAATGTGAATGGTGACTGAGGCTGACAATCTTTTTTGTCGTCAACTTAATATTATTATTATTCCATAGATTATGTAAAAATGTACTCTCAAATTCACAAAAGTTTGTGTTTTTTTGTTTTTTTTACACTCG
>NW_026265822.1:0-2400 GCF_025860055.1 Xyrauchen texanus
AACAAGAAAGTTGTGCTTTGTGCAAGCATATTGTGACACATTAACATCATTGCCATTTGTTCTTAAGAGTAAGACATACAAAATCTATATTGAAAAGGGCATGGCCCACACAGAACAGAACCAAATCATAAATTACACTGAGATACATCATGTGGATTTCTTCCATGGGCATCTCTCAGGTGTGAGTAAGAAACAGTTTTGTTTCCACTCAGTCTTTTCAGGCACAAGCTAGTAACATGTGACAATTTGATTCACTCTGCACAGTAGTTTTCAAGAACAAATCAAGAAAAAAGGTGCCAACACACCATTGTAGGCCATCCGATATGACTCACCAAAACCCTGTTTTTCTCCCTACTCTAATAAACATCCAAGGCCTTTAGCACACAAGAAAACAGTGAATGCTATTGTTTTAATTCTTTGTTGAATGGATCAAAATGCATCATATTCATTGAACTGTCTGGGATTCAATTTTGTAAAGTGATTACAACATAAAAAAATCCTAGATATGGATAGGCTGTTTGCACAACTTGGCCTATGACCTATGACTGGGTGCATCCTTGGCACACCAGTCCTCGTTAGTATAGTGGACAGTATCTCCGCCTGTCACGCTGGAAGACCGGGTTCGATTCCCGACGGGAGGTTGACGTTTTAGGGCTTCCGAACAAAAGCTGGCAAATTCTAACTGAGCTGTGTGTGCTCCTTCAAGCGCCATTAACGATGTGTGCCCTGGATGCCTAACACTTTGCAGAAGTGCTTGTTTCTTTAAAGCGTTTCTCAAATTGCAAGCAATGGTATTCTTGCGAATAGGCAGGTTTTTGCACAAGTTGGCAATCGGCTCAGGGGCCATGATTCAGAGGCACATCCTCATTAGTATAGTGGACTGCGTCTTGGCCTGTTACGCGTTAGACCTGGATTGTCTTCACAGATGGATAGTGTCTTTTTTTGGGTTGCTAAACATCTTGGATCACATAAAAGAAGGTACATGTCTACTTTCAAGCAGCTGAAGAAATGAGCCATTTAACAACATCTTGAACCAAATGCAATGCGTTGGCCAGGAATCAAACCCTGGTCAACTGCTTGGAAGGCAGCTATGCTCACCACTATACCACCAACACAAGCAGAAGCAATGTTTATGCCATGTTTTATAGAATTGCGCAAATATACAAAAGCAGAGAACATGCCTTGGTTAAGAAAATACTAGTTTATACCCACACTGAAAATGCATTCCTGCTGTCTGTATCCCACCTTATCCATCTTGTGGAAGAGAGTACTCCATTTAATGCTAGACAGACCTTAAATACGTGCTGCTTACCAACACTTTTAAGGTGTTAAACAACTGAAAAGTTACAGGCAGAGATTCATTACCCAACTCCAAACCAAAACAAAATTAGTGTTAATCATGCTTTATCTGAAGAACAAGTTTCCCCTTTGTCAAGATCAAACAAAGGCCCAAATATGAGGTTATTCCACATGCTATTCCAATGACCTGCTTGCAGATCCCATAGAGCACTCCTGCCTTGCAATTCCATGTGTTAAATTGATGCTGCTTTTAACAAACTTGTGTAGCTCTGCTAGCAGCAGAGCCCCCAAAAATACAGAAAACTCACCAAGGCTCCCCTCCACGGAAATCTTTAGTAAAAGGCGAAAGATTTATACGTTATGAAGAGAAACTCGAGCTGTGAGTCTGAATCTTTGAGCCAGTACTCTAGCACTACTGTTTCATAATGCTCAACAAGGGTAACCTCTGGTTCAGGGTCCTCCTGGATTGCTTTTTCTCAGTTGACCATTCCAATTGGGAGCATTGAAGGTAATACATTTCCCCTCTAAAAATTTAAACAATCCCAATCTAAAGGGAATCCAACATGTGTCAAGTAATAATGCCCCTAACGGAAAGCATAACAAATATTAGTTGACTTCATTACAACGTTTGATAGGGTACTTCTGGAGTAAGGGGGTGAAGCAAAACAAGAAAGTTGTGCTTTGTGCAAGCATATTGTGACACATTAACATATTGCCATTTGTTCTTAAGAGTAAGACATAGAAAATCTATATTGAAAAGGGCATGGCCCACACAGAACAGAACCAAATCATAAATTACACTGAGATACATCATGTGGATTTTTTCCATGGGCATCTCTCAGGTCTGAGTAAAACACAGTTTTGTTTCCACTCAGTCTTTTCAGGCACAAGCTAGTAACATGTGACAATTTGATTCATTCCGCACAGTAGTTTTCAAGAACAAATCAAGAAAAAAGGTGCCAACACACCATTGTAGGCCATCCGATATGACTCACCAAAACCCTGTTTTTCTCCCTACTCTAATAAACATCCAAGGCCTTTAGCACACAAGAAAACAGTGAATGCTATTGTTTTAATTCTTTGTTGAATGGATCAAAATAC
>NW_026265823.1:0-2369 GCF_025860055.1 Xyrauchen texanus
AAACGAGTACTCAACACTACGATAAGAAAAAGAGCCAATCATAACTGAGGTCTTAAAGCTACAGAAGCAAAAACACAACATCCAATTAAAAAAAACTCACCTTGACGGCAACGTCCATTCTTCAGCGGCGAGCTAATGGCGCATGCAGGGATAACAGGAAATGGCCACAGGAAGTCCTTGTGCAGGCATTTTAGGGCTGTAACGTAATCGTCCACCCGTGCCACCCGCGTCCGCTCCCGACACAACCAGCCAATCAGCTCGAAGCCCAGCTGAGCGGAGAAACAGCCGAGATCTCGCAGTCTCACCTGCTCCAGAAGATGTCTCGCGTGTCTCCACAACATCATATCAATGTAGAGATTCTCCGCAGAGTCGCTCTCTTTACACCATCGATCACTACGGAACAGACAACATACATTTATCATCAACGAAAACATGTACAGCTAAATTTTTTCTGTATGTATTTCAGTGTTGTGGAGTAACTAACAACTTACAGCCATGTATTTAGTTAAACTATACGAAATACATGGCTTTAAGTTACGTTAGTTAGTTTAAAGTTTTTCTAGTAACGAGAAATGTGGCAAAAATGCTACAAAGCACTACGCTAAGCTAGCATACCCAAGATAGTTACGCTATGCTAACCTATCTAACCTATCATTTCAATTAATACTGTCCAATAATGTTCCTTGAAGTCCCTCTGCTGCATTTGTATTTTTTGTAGCTAATTAAATATAAGTACAACTGTTTATTGCTTTTTTCTATTCAATGTGTCTTTACTATTTTTAGTTTAATTATTTGTTTTTAACACAAATCTATTTGTGAAAGTTTGATGCTGTAACCCTAATTGATATTCTTAAATAGATTATCACAACATTAAGTAAAGCTTTAAAAAGTTTGCTTTCTTTTGTTAGTAACATGAAGTTAAAAACAACACTCAAAAGAGTAATTGGACTATAGTTTCACTGCATCATGCTAGTAACATGAAGTTAAAAACAACACTCAAAAGAGTAATTGGACGATAGTTTCACTGCATCATGCTAGTAACATGAAGTTAAAAACAACACTCAAAAGAGTAATTGGACTATAGTTTCACTGCATCATGCTAGTAACATGAAGTTAAAAACAACACTCAAAAGAGTAACTGGACGATAGTTTCACTGCATCATGCTAGTAACATGAAGTTAAAAACAACACTCAAGAGTAATTGGACGATAGTTTCACTGCATCATGCTAGTAACATGAAGTTAAAAACAACACTCAAGAGTAATTGGACGATAGTTTCACCGCATCATGCTAGTAACATGAAGTTAAAAACAACACTCAAAAGAGTAATTGGACTATAGTTTCACTGCATCATGCTAGTAACATGAAGTTAAAAACAACACTCAAAAGAGTAATTGGACTAGTTTCACTGCATCATGCTAGTAACATGAAGTTAAAAACAACACTCAAGAGTAATTGGACGATAGTTTCACTGCATCATGCTAGTAACATGAAGTTAAAAACAACACTCAAGAGTAATTGGACGATAGTTTCACCGCATCATGCTAGTAACATGAAGTTAGAAACAAAATTCAAAAGAGTAATTGGACTATAGTTTCACTGCATCATGCTAGTAACATGAAGTTAAAAACAACACTCAAGAGTAATTGGACTATAGTTTCACTGCATCATGCTAGTAACATGAAGTTAAAAACAACACTCAAAAGAGTAATTGGACGATAGTTTCACTGCATCATGCTAGTAACATGAAGTTAAAAACAACACTCAAAGAGTAATTGGACTATAGTTTCACTGCATCATGCTAGTAACATGAAGTTAAAAACAACACTCAAAGAGTAATTGGACGATAGTTTCACTGCATCATGCTAGTAACATGAAGTTAAAAACAACACTCAAAAGAGTAATTGGACTATAGTTTCACTGCATCATGCTAGTAACATGAAGTTAAAAACAACACTCAAGAGTAATTGGACGATAGTTTCACTGCATCATGCTAGTAACATGAAGTTAAAAACAACACTCAAGAGTAATTGGACGATAGTTTCACTGCATCATGCTAGTAACATGAAGTTAAAAACAACACTCAAAAGAGTAATTGGACTATAGTTTCACTGCATCATGCTAGTAACATGAAGTTAAAAACAACACTCAAAAGAGTAATTGGACGATAGTTTCACTGCATCATGCTAGTAACATGAAGTTAAAAACAACACTCAAAAGAGTAATTGGACTATAGTTTCACTGCATCATGCTAGTAACATGAAGTTAAAAACAACACTCAAGAGTAATTGGACGATAGTTTCACTGCATCATGCTAGTAACATGAAGTTAAAAACAACACTCAAAAGAGTAATTGGACTATAGTTTCA
>NW_026265824.1:0-2368 GCF_025860055.1 Xyrauchen texanus
TTTTTATTGAATTTTAAGAATTACAATTTCAGTCAGGGGTACAATGAATAAACTAAATAAACAAACATAAAAAGACAAACAAAGCAGTGACAAACTTAAAAGTTAAACAAAAATGTGAAAATGCTTACATATAGATACGCACTTTGCAGCTTTCTTATTTTTCAAACCCAGTATTGTTTTTAGGTATTGTTGAATTTCTGCTCTCAAAATTAAAAACAAAGGCTTGTTTCCTCCACATTTACATTTATGAATACTAAATTTAGCTAACAGAAGAAGCAGATTAATTAAGTAGTATTCCTTATGACAAGATTGGTCATAAAGGAAAAACCAAATAACACATTTTTAAAGCAGAGTTGAAAGCTGGGCATGATATAAGCCTTAATAAAGGAGCAGAAATCTGACCAAAAACAAACTGAATGAGGACAACTCCAAAATAAATGATAAGATGTTTCATCATGTAAATCACAAAATGTACAAGATGTATCAATATCACAATTAAATCTGTTCACAAGATAATGATTACATGGGTAATATTTATGAATTAGTTTAAGGAAATTTCTTTGATTTTGTTTGTGACTAAATATTTATGAGGAAGTTTCCAGATTTTATTCCATATCAGATTATCAGCACAACCATTCCAAAACGATATAACAGCAGGTCTGGAGACAATATCCCTTTGAAACAAAGCCTGTACACAACGATTCTTATTTTTAATATAGGAAGGAGAAAAACAGATACGGCCAACTTCAGTATTAGCAGGATCCAATGAGTATGGAGATAGCAAAGGGCAGGTATTTTTAAGAAGCATTTTTAGACCAGAGGGAACAGCATCCATAACCACAGCAAAATCTTTAGGAGTAACTGGAATATTATATTTAGAAAGAAATTCAGAATAGGTCAACATAAGACCTTCATGGTTAAACAGTTGGCTAACAAAAACTATATCATTACAAAACCAGTTCATAAGAAATAAAGATTTAGATTTATACAAAATGTACTTATTATTCCAGATAAAACACCTGTTTGGGGAGAAATTGTGTTTATAGATTAAATTCCAGGAAAGAAGCATCTGTTTGTGAAAATTAGATAGTTTTAAAGGAAGTTTAGCAATTCTGTAGTCACAAAGCAAAAGGAATGGAAGACCACCAACTTGTGAAAAGATAAAGTGAGGTATAATATTCCAGATAGAAGTTGTTTTTTTAATAAATTGCTTAATCCAGTTAACGTTGAAGGTGTGATTAAGAGTGGTAAAATCTAAGAAGTTCAGGCCTCCATTTTCAATTGAATTCATAACCACAGATTTCTTTATATAATGGGTTTTATTTTTCCATAAGAAGTTAAACAGTATTTTATCAATCATTTTACAAGTATTATCATTAACTGCTAAGGAGAGCGCTGCATATGTAAGTCTCGAGATGCCCTCTGCCTTTGTGATCAGTACTCTCCCCCTCAAGGATAGGTCTCTCAGTAACCACTGATTAAATTTTTTCTTTGTTTTGTCAATGATTGGTGAAAAGTTAAGCTTACAACGTTCCTCTTCATTCTTTACAATCTTAATACCTAAATATGTGATTTCGTTTTTAATGGGAATATTACAAATTGACAGAAGATTGCTGTTTTTAAGAGATATTAATTCACACTTATTTATATTCAGATAAAGCCCTGAAGCTTTTGAGAATGTATGGACAATTTTAAGGGCTAAAGGTATTTCTCCTGCATCTTTTAAAAAAAGAGTGGTATCGTCTGCCAATTGACTAATAATAATTTCACTGCCAGCAGCAGTGATACCTCTTAAAGGGCTCTGTTTATTCGCGGCCATAATCTCTGGCAGGAAATCTCACGTGACGTACACTCCACGAGAGTCACGTCCGCCATTTTGTGCACGTCACTCCTCTCACACACACATACATACACACACACATACCGTCCTCTCATGTGTTATAGGCTTAATTTGGTTATTATATCTAATCATCTCACTGTTTAGTTTGTCGTTGAATGTCGGACGTTTATTGACTGCATTGTATTGATTATTAATTGATATTATATTTTCAATAAACTTGTTTTGCATACACATGTGTCAAAGGCTGGCAGGGGATGCCAGTGCTCGAATTCAACCCTTCGTTGTTCCCTTTTTAATCTTGATGATCTACGGACATCAATTTTCCTAAGAGAACAATCTAACATTGAGACTGTTATATACGGCCTGGTTATTAGTCCCTGATTAATTAATCCTAATTAATATTCTATTGATTTTGATAATTGACAATTATCTTTGATTGTTGGATTTGAGGGATCAATAAGCTAGTGTTAAGTCTAATCAATGTTTAATTAATTATCATCTTTGATAATTAATATTCTGTTAAATTTG
>NW_026265825.1:0-2323 GCF_025860055.1 Xyrauchen texanus
TTTTTTGTTCCCAATGAGAAATGAGGCATGTACACCAAGTTTCAGAAGAATTGGACAAATGGCGTGGAAATGGTATCACTTTGAAAATATTGTTTTGGGGCGTGGCCTGTAGCGCCACCTATGGGCGAATGTGGGCCATTCTTGGTTTGTGGGTTCCTGCTGGCCTGTAGTATCAATGTACAAAAACAGAAAATTGTTGACCAGAAAATTGGAATTTTGGGAATTACCTGTAGTGCCCCCTAGGGGCGAATGTTGGCCATTCTTGGTTTGTGGGTTCCTGTTGGCATGTAGTTTCAGTGTACCAAATTAGAAAAAATTTTTACCAGAAAATGGGAATTTCGAGGTGGCCTGTAGCGCCCCCTAAGGGTGAATGTGGGCCATTCTTGATTTGTGGGTTCCTGTTGGCCTGTAGTATCAAAGTAGCAATTTAGAACATTTTTGAACAGAAAATGAGACTTTTGGGCATGGTCTGTAGCGCCCCCCTAAAGGGCGAATGTGGGCCATTCTTGGTTTGTGGGTTCCTGTTGGCCTGTAGTGTCAATGTACCAAATTAGAAAATTTTTGACCGGAAAATTAGAATTTTTGCATTTCCTGTAGCGCCCCCTATTGGCGAATGTGGTCCATTCTTGGTTTGTGTGTTCCTGTTGGCCTGTACTATCAATGTACCAAATTAAAAAATTTTTGACCAGAAAATGGGAATTTTGGCGTGGCCTGTAGCGCCCCCTAGGGGCGAATGTTGGCCATTCTTGGTTTGTGGGATCCTGTTGGCCTGTAGTATCAATGTACGAAATTAGCATTCATTTTATGCATTGTAAAAATAAGTGAATGTTAAAGGGATATTTGATCATTTCCTAACCCTCCAGATGTGTATGACTTTCTTCTTCAGAAATTGAATGAAGATGTTTAGAAGAATACATCAGCTCTGTTGGTCCTTTCAATGTAAGTAAATGAGAAGTGGTGAGAAACAGATCAATAATTAAGTCATGTTTTACTATAAATCTCTACTTTCACTTTCACAAGCGCTCTTCTCTCTTAACAGTTCTTTTTCTGTTTTTTTTTTTTTTTTGTGTGTGATTTATATAAGCATATCACCCCTCCTGAGCAGGGTGGACAATTTATAGTAAAAAAAATAAAAATACTCTATATACTACATATATTGATCTTTTTCACACCCACACCTATAATATCCCTTCTGAAAGTATGGATTAAACCACTGGAGTGTTATGGGTTACTTTTTATGTTGCATTTATGTGATTTTTGTTGATGTGAGTTCTGATCACCATTCAAGTGCATTGAAAGCACCAACAGGGCTGAGAAAGAAAGAAATACACATCTGGGATAGAAAGAGGGTGAGTAAATGATGAGAGAAATATCTATTTGGGGTAAACTAATTTTATTTGAAAGACTATCTAGGCACATAATAACACTGCATAGCTGTGACTGTTTATAACTATTTCAAAATGTAAAGGCTCACACTTTAAATGGTCAGTGCTTTGATTTTTAAATCATTAAAATAGCAACAGATCCAGTGAAAAAAATGGAGATTGAGTGATTATTTTTACATTTTACATGCCATTCAAAAAAGTGGCATTCTACCACGTAAGAGAGAAATAAAAAAAACTTAAAATAATACCATTTGTACTTTTCAATTACTACGGATGTCAATGCACTGGGCGAAGTCTAAATTGTTACTGTCTCTTTAAGAGGCTTTTATCGCATGATACGATATTCAAGGCACAGTCCAGTTTAATCTTTTGAGAACTGTGAAGTATCATTTTTTCGTTCTGTGCAATGCTTTTTGCATCTGTATTCATTTCAGAGATTATGGGTGTGAGGTGATAAAATACAGACTGCGTGAATGGTTGATGGTTCACTTGAATTTTGTGACGTGTTTCAGAAAGATTATCGCGAAGACAGACTGAGCACCCAGTTTATTTTCTTTATTTTACAAAAGCACAAGGTTTTGTTGTTATTGTAATTGTACACAAATAAAAGGACACATTTCATAGTTCGTAATGGAGTGGTGGTGGCGTAGTGGCTAAAGCACAGGGCTGTTAATCAGAAGGTCACAGGTTCTAACCCCATGGCCAGCACCATTGTGTCCTTGAGCAAGACACTTAACTCCAGGTTGCTCCAGGGGAATTGTCCCTGTAATAATTGCACTGTAAGTCGCTTTGGATAAAAGCGTCTGCCAAATGCATAAATGTAAATGTAATGATGTCTCGCATGTTTCTGTGTGGGCAAAAATGACGCAGTATTTTATTTAAGTTGTTTCCGCTGTTTCGAGAGAAAAATATAGCAGGACGTCACATGGAAAAATGGC
>NW_026265826.1:0-2299 GCF_025860055.1 Xyrauchen texanus
TATATAAACTTTAGTGTATTTGAAATAATTAAAATAAGCAGAGCGTTCTCTATAGGCTAATAATAATTATCATTAGATGAAAAAATACTAGCCATAAAACGAAGAAAACTTGCTTTATGTTAGAATTTCACCTCCATTCACATACATACATAACATTATCAAACCAATTTTAAAAAGTTCTAATCATTCACCCCAAGTGTCCTAGATTCCTTAATTCAGTTTTTTTTTTTATTCCAATGTGCCATTAATTCTAATAAATACATAGGCTAATAAATGTATGTTGAAAACAAATTAAACACACAACTGAGAACCTTCAGAACTTTTTCTATTTTTAAATAGGCCTCAAACAGCAGTATAGGCTCAGCATTATCTGTGACCTTAAGTTGACATTGAAATAGAAACATTTGGGATAAGCATAAATAGTTATTCTTTCAGACAATTTAAATGTTTGATATTTCTATGAATATATAAAAAGTTATTTATTGCCTTCTGTATGAGTATGATATCTAAGCGGATATATTTTAACAATTGGTGACATTTTATTAGGAGCTTGATTGTTTATTTTATAACACATCACAAAATCTTTTAAATAAAAATAAGTAGTTAACTTATATTTTCTAGTTTAAGGTGTGCTCATACTTTTGCCTTTGAAGTTATCGCCCCCTTGTGGTGATAATAAGAATGTGAGCTGGACATTTGGATTGGAGGTAATTCAGTAGACAGCCCTGTTTCCTTTGTACATACAGGTCCTTCTCAAAAAATTAGCATATTGTGATAAAGGTCATTATTTTCCATAATGTAATGATAAAAATTAAACTTTCATATATTTTAGATTCATTGCACACCAACTGAAATATTTCAGGTCTTTTATTGTTTTAATACTGATGATTTTGGCATACAGCTCATGAAAACCCAAAATTCCTATCTCAAACAATTAGCATATCATGAAAAGGGTCTCTAAACGAGCTATTAACCTAATCATCTGAATCAACTAATTAACTCTAAACACCTGCAATAGATTCCTGAGGCTTTTAAAAACTCCCAGCCTGTTTCATTACTCAAAACCGCAATCATGGGTAAGACTGCCGACCTGACTGCTGTCCAGAAGGCCATCATTGATACCCTCAAGCAAGAGGGTAAGACACAAAGAAATTTCTGAACAAATAGGCTGTTCCCAGAGTGCTGTATCAAGGCACCTCAGTGGGAAGTCTGTGGGAAGGAAAAAGTGTGGCAAAAAACGCTGCACAACGAGAAGAGGTGACCGGACCCTGAGGAAGATTGTGGAGAAGGACCGATTCCAGACCTTGGGGGACCTGCGGAAGCAGTGGACTGAGTCTGGAGTAGAAACATCCAGAGTCACTGTGCACAGGCACCAGAAACAGCGGCAGAAGCGCCTGACCTGGGCTACAGAGAAGCAGCACTGGACTGTTGCTCAGTGGTCCAAAGTACTTTTTTCGGATGAAAGCAAATTTTGCATGTCATTCGGAAATCAAGGTGCCAGAGTCTGGAGGAAGACTGGGGAGAAGAAAATGCCAAAATGCCTGAAGTCCAGTGTCAAGTACCCACAGTCAGTGATGGTCTGGGGTGCCATGTCAGCTGCTGGTGTTGGTCCACTGTGTTTTATCAAGGGCAGGATCAATGCAGCTAGCTATCAGGAGATTTTGGAGCACTTCATGCTTCCATCTGCTGAAAAGCTTTATGGAGATGAAGATTTCATTTTTCAGCACGACCTGGCACCTGCTCACAGTGCCAAAACCACTGGTAAATGGTTTACTGACCATGGTATTACTGTGCTCAATTGGCCTGCCAACTCTCCTGACCTGAACCCCATAGAGAATCTGTGGGATATTGTGAAGAGAAAGTTGAGAGACGCAAGACCCAACACTCTGGATGAGCTTAAGGCCGCTATCGAAGCATCCTGGGCCTCCATAACAACTCAGCAGTGCCACAGGCTGATTGCCTCCATGCCACGCCGCATTGAAGCAGTCATTTCTGCAAAAGGATTCCCAACCAAGTATTGAGTGCATAAGTGAACATAATTATTTGAAGGTTGACTTTTTTTGTATTAAAAACACTTCTTTTATTGGTCGGATGAAATATGCTAATTTTTTGAGATAGGAATTTTGGGTTATCATGAGCTGTTTGCCAAAATCATCAGTATTAAAACAATAAAAGACCTGAAATATTTCAGTTGGTGTGCAATGAATCTAAAATATATGAAAGTTTAATTTTTATCATTACATTATGGAAAATAATGAACTTTATCACAATATGCTAATTTTTTGAGAAGGACCTGTAT
>NW_026265827.1:0-2261 GCF_025860055.1 Xyrauchen texanus
TCAGTAGAGGGTTGGGGTTAAACCCTCTCAATGGATGAATCCAAAAACATGTATTTCTGTCTGAATCCTAAACTAAACATTTTCAGTCTACAGGAAAATCCATCATACCTTATGGATCCTTGAGGCGTTTTTGTTCCCAATGAGAAATGAGGCATGTACACCAAGATTCAAAAGAATTGGTTAAATGGCGGAAATGGTATCACTTTGAAAATATTTTTTGGGGCGTGGCCTGTAGCACTCCTATGGGCAAATGTGGGTCATTCTTGGTTTGTGGGTTCCTGTTGGCCTGTAGTATCAATGTACATAATTAGAAAATATTTGACCAGAAAATGGGACTTTTGGGAATTACCTGTAGCTCCCTAGGGGTGAATGTTGGCCATTCTTGGTTTGAGGGTTCCTGTTGACCTGTAGTATCAATGTACCAAATTAGAACATTTTTGACCATAAAATGGGAATTTCAAGGTGGCCTCTAGTGCTCCCTAGGGGCTTAATGTTGGCCATTCTTGTTTGTGGGTTCCTGTTGGCCAGTAGTATCAATGTACCATATTAGAAAATTTTTGACCAGAAAACGAAATTTTGGGAGTGGCCTGTAGCTCTCTAATGGCTTAATGTGGGCCATACTTGGTTTGTGGGTTCCTGTTGGCCTGTAGTATCAATGTACCAAATTATAACTTTTTGACCAGAAAATGGGAATTTCGGCTTGGCCTCTAGCTCACCTAGTGGTGAATGTCGGTCATTCTTGGTTTGTGGATTCCTTTTGGCCTGTACTATTAATGTACCAAATTAGAACATTTTTGACCAGAAAATGGGAATTTCGGCATGGCCTGTAGTGCTCCCTAGGGCTTAATGTTGGCCATTCTTGGTTTGAGGGTTCCTGTTGACCTGCAGTATCAATGTACCAAATTAGAACGCTTTTGACCAGAAAACTAAATTTTGGAGTAGCCTGTAGCTCTCTAAGGGCTTAATGTGGGCCACACTTGGTATGTGGGTTCCTGTTGGCCTGTAGTATCAAAGTACCAAATTAGAAAATTTTTGACCAGAAAATGGGAATTTTGGCTTGTCCTGTAGTGCTCCCTAGTGGCTTAATGTCGGTCATTCTTGGTTTGTGGATTCCTGTTGGCCTGTACTATTCTTGTACCGAATTAGAACATTTTTGACCAGAAAATGGGAATTTTGGCTTGTCCTGTAGTGCCCCTAGTGGCTGATGTCGGTCATTCTTGGTTTGTGGATTCCTGTTGGCCTGTACTATTAATTTACCAAATTAGAACATTTTTGACCAGAAAATGGGAATTTTGGCATGGCCATTCTTTTGCACAGTACTTCAGAGTGATGTCATCTTTAAGCATGTTAGGTTTGAAAACCATCAGTCAAAATTACATTTGATTTATTGACACGTATATATTGTTAAAATTTGGACATTTACATAAACACGCTCTTTCAGCCATTTTGTATCGTGATTCATTTTTCCTAAGTAACGCTTTCAAGGATGTCCATTCTACACATGTGTACCAAATTTCAAGTCAATTGGAGCTACGGTTCAGGAGAAGAAGAGTTTTGTAGGTTTTCGCAAATTTTCAACGTACGGGAAAATCCATCATGGCGGAAGTTATGGGTTCTTGAGGCTTTTTGTTCCCCATGAGGAATGAGGCATGTACACCAAATTTCAGAAGATTTGGACAAATGGCGTGGAAATTGTATCACTTTGAATTTTGTTTTTTGGGCGTGGCCTGTAGGCCACCTATGGGCTTAATGTGGGCCATTCTTGGTTTGGGGGTACCCGCTGGCATGGAGTATCAATGTGCCAATTTAGAAAATTTTTGACCAGTGACTTTTGAGCTATTGGGGCTCAAGGAGAAGAATAATAATAATAATAATAAATATAGCTGCAAGCAGCAATGCGGATTCCTCCTCAAAATGGCAAATCATTTAAAATTGATCAGTAGATGGTTGGGGATAAACCCTCCCAATTAAGGAATTCAAAAACATGTCTTTGTCTGAATCCTAAACTAAACATTTTCAATGTACAGGAAAATCCATACCGACCTTATGGATCCTTGAGGCTTTTTTGTTCCCAATGAGAAATGAGGCATGTACACCAAGTTTCAGAAGAATTGGACAAATGGCGTGGAAATGGTATCACTTTGAAAATATTTTTTGGGGCGTGGCCTGTAGCACCACCTATGGGCAAATGTGGGCCATTCTTGGTTTGTGGGTTCCTGTTGGCCTGTAGTATCAATGTAATACGTAACTGAACGAAGTAC
>NW_026265828.1:0-64296 GCF_025860055.1 Xyrauchen texanus
GTGCATTAGCGCTTTTTTCCACTGGCGCGAGCAGAGCGAGCATGAATGAACTGAATATGCTAGCTCTGCTCCGCCCAGCACCGTAAGACAAGCCACTCAGAAGTGAAGCAGACATCTGACAGACACAGTAAATGACCAATCAGCATTTGCTTTCTAACTTGACGCTACATTGTGTTACACACAAAAACACTCCGGTGTGCAGCGAAGTCTATTCAAACAGTACTGTGATATGTCAGATCCGCAGCCCAGCGGTAGCTCCAGTGGGGGTCACAGATGTGACAAATACATTTAAACAAAACAGAAAACATTTAACCTCACAAACAGTAAAAAATCCCGTGACTGGCTGTTCCTCAGATGCGTGCGCGCTGTTCTCGATTACGTTTAAACTAGACGCTGTTTTCCCACGGACTGAAAAGCTGGGTCGCGTGCACTACGGATCAG
This sequence comes from Xyrauchen texanus, assembly GCF_025860055.1. Classification (NCBI taxonomy): domain Eukaryota; kingdom Metazoa; phylum Chordata; class Actinopteri; order Cypriniformes; family Catostomidae; genus Xyrauchen; species Xyrauchen texanus. The sequence continues at coordinate 442 of NW_026265828.1, forward strand.
TGATCGCGTGAGGTGGATGAGAAGAGAACACTGTCTGGTAAGTAATAATACGTTTGAGAAAAAAAATATTCCTTAATCTGAATTAAGTTATTCACTATCTCTGTCTGCTGTATTTAATTATCCATGATTGGCGTAATATTGTGTGTAGTATACCTTTTCATATGTTCCGGTCGGATTTGATGCTAATCGAGCATCAAATACATGTGACGGCTTATAAAGTTTCAAAGAAACAAACAAGCAAAACTAAACAGACATAAGGGTTAGTTCGGTATTTTACACTTAAAGCCCTGTTTTAAGATCGTTTCTGATGAAATAGAACGGTTAAGATTGAAATTTGGACAAATGCTGCTGTTCCGAGAATTTTCGGTTTCTGTGTTAGTACTTTAGTTTACAAAGACGTGAAACTCACCGAGTGGTCTGGGGTGTTCACTGATATGCTCACACAAAAATCGCTGCAAAAGATGCTTTCCAACAGGTTTTATCGTAGTTTTTGTCCGACTCCATTGACTTGAGTCGTTAACTACGTTAAAACCTGTTGGAAAGCATCTTTTGCAGCGATTTTTGTGTGAGCATATCAGTGAACACCCCAGACCACTCGGTGAGTGAACCCACTGGTATTGTTGATCAAATTTATGCCAACATCCTTGGAGCGCAAACACCTCTGGAAATGAGAGTGAACATCACAGAGGAACTGAATCTTTACCTCAGGGAGCCACTTATTGACCGAAAGAGTGGTCAATCACTGGAATGGTGGAAACAGAATGAGTCACGACTGAGTCTCCTTGCACCATTGGCAAGGAAATATCTCTGTCCTCCGCCATCAACTGTTCCAAGTGAGAGAGTATTTAGTGAGGTTGGGGAAATTTATCAGAAGAAGAGGAACAGGCTCACTGGAATAAATGCAGAGAAACTTTGTTTCCTGCATTACAACTTGCCACTGTTAAACTGGAACTACTAACTAAAGGGACTGGTGGTGATGCTGTGAGCACTTTAGTCTTAACATTTTCTGTTTGTAAAAATAGTTGAGTGTGTGTAAACCAAATAAGTGCACTTTGTAAAAAACACAAGGCTGCTTTCAATTGCACAAAAAAACTTTATTTATTGAAGTGTTACAGTACCTCATTGCATTTGTTTACATTTTGTTTACGTTTTATTAATAAACATTTTATTTCTGTAAATGTTTAAGCAGACAAGAAGCTGCACTAAAACTTTATTTATTGAAGTGTTACCTTACCTCATTTGTTTACATTTTAATTACTTAATTAGTAAATAATATTTGTGCAATATAGTTTTTGCAATTAAAAATATGTACAATAAATGTTCATTTAGTTTCATCAATATTCTTTGTCTCTCATTTACTGTATTCACATGTATTGTATCGGCCTCATATCGGCCAATCGGCCAGATTGATTTCTCAATATCGGCATCGGCCATTAAAAATCCCATATCGGTCGACCACTAGTCTCTGACAACACGCGATCCGAGATCATTTTTGCTCGCATCTTCACAAAGGTTTGTCGGTTGTATACAATGTTTGCCTGTTTGAACATTCAAGCGATTTTACACTATTCAACTCAACAAATGTGAAAACAACTCAAATACATGTTTGCGAGCAATTGTGTGACACAGCGAGCCGCGTCGCGTCTAACGCACGCACTCCGATGAGAGTTCGCTTTCGCTCCTGCTTGCGTCTGAACGGACAATTTCATACAAAAAAAAAAGTAAAAATAGGCTACATGATATATTGGGGAGTCTGTTATGTCTCAAGTGAACAAACAGTTGAGAAAGAAATCTTGTATAATTATATTGAATTCTGGCATTATTCCAGGAGATATCCTGCTATATTTTTCTCTCGAAACAGCGGAAACAACTTAAACAAAATAATGCGTTATTTTTGACCATACAGATACATTTAATACATCATCACAAACTATGAAAGTCGTACTTTTATTTGTGTACACTTAAAATAACAACAAAACCTTGTGCTTTTGTAAAATAAAGAAAATAAACCGGCTGCGCCGTCTCTGTCTTCGCGATAATCTTTCTGAAACACGTCACAAAATTCAAGTGAACAAAATCAACCATTCACGCAGTCTGTATTTTATCATCTCACAATGTATACAGATGCAACAAGCATGGCACAAAACGAAAATAATGATACTTCTCAGTTCTCAAAAGATTAAACTGAACTGTGCCTTGAATATCGTATCATGCGATAAAACCCTCTTAAAAAGACAGTAACAATTTAGCCTTCGCCCTGAACATAGACATCCCAAGTCATTGAAAAGTACAAATGGTATTATTTTAAGTTTTTTTATTTCTCTCTTACGTTGTAAAATGCCACGTTTTTGAATGGCATGTAAAATGTAAAAATAATCACTCAATCTCCATTTTTTTCTCTGATCTGTTGCTATTTTATCCATCCATCCATCCATCTTCAACCGCTTATCCGAAGTCGGGTCGCGGGGGCAGCTGCTCCAGCAGGGGGCCCCAAACTTCCCTATCCCGAGCCACATTAACCAACTCTGACTGGGGGACCCCGAGGCGTTCCCAGGCCAGTGTGGAGATGTAATCTCTCCACCTAGTCCTGGGTCTTCCCCGAGGCCTCCTCCCAGCTGGACGTGCCTGAAACATCTCCCTAGGGAGGCGGCCAAAGGGCATCCTTACCAGATGCCCAAACCACCTCAACTGACTCCTTTCAACGCAAAGGAGCAGCGGCTCTACTCCGAGCTCCTCACGGATGACTGAGCTCCTCACCCTATCTCTAAGGGAGAAGCCCGCCACCCTTCTGAGGAAGCCCATTTCGGCCGCTTGTACTCGCGACCTAGTTCTTTCGGTCATGACCCAACCTTCATGACCATAGGTGAGGGTAGGAACAAAAATTGACCGGTAGATCGAGAGCTTTGCCTTTCGGCTCAGCTCTCTTTTCGTGACAACGGTGCGATAGAGCGAGTGCAATACCGGCCCCGCTGCCCCGATTCTCCGGCCAACCTCCCGCTCCATTGTCCCCTCACTCATGAACATTACCCCCAGGTACTTGAACTCCTTCACTTGGGGCAAAACCTTATTCCCTACCTGGAGTACGCACTCCATCAGTTTCCTGCTGAGAACCATGGCCTCAGATTTAGAGGTGCTAATCCTCATCCCAGCTGCTTCACACTTGACTGCCAAGCGATCCAGTGAGAGCTGAAGGTCACGGACCGATGATGACATGAAGACAACATCATCTGCAAAAAGCAGCGATGAGATCCCCAGCCCACCGAACCGCACACCTTCCCCACCCCGACTACGCCTCGATATCCTGTCCATGAATATCACAAACAGGATTGGTGACAAAGCGCAGCCTTGGCGGAGACCAACCCCCACATGGAATGAACTCGACTTCGTGCCGAGGACCGGACACAGCTCTCGCTTTGGACGTACAGGGATTGGATCGCCCTAAGAAGGGATCCCCCACCCTGTACTCCCGCAGCACCTCCCACAGTCTCTCCGGGGACCTGGTCATACACCTTCTCCAGATCCACAAAACACATGTAGACCGGATGGGCATACTCCCAGGCCCCCTCCAGGATCCTTGCGAGTAAAGATCTGGTCCGTCGTTCCACGGCCAGGACGAAAACCGCATTGTTCCTCTTCAATCCGAGGTTCGACAATCGGCCGAACCCTCCTCTCCAGCACCTTGGAGTAAACTTTACCAGGGAGGCTGAGAAGTGTGATACCCCTGTAGTTGGCACACACTCTCTGATCCCCTTTTTGAAGAGGGAACCACCACCCCGTTCTGCCACTCCTTAGGCACTGTCCCAGATTTCCACGCTAATGTTGAAGAGGCGTGTCATCCATGACACCCCTCCACATCCAAAGCTTTCAGCATTTCTGGTCGGATCTCATCAATCCCGGGGCTTTGCCACTCGCGGAGTTGTTTGACTACCTCAGTGACCTCCCCAGGGAAATAGAATCTGATCCCCCATCATCCTCCGGCTCTGCCTCTACCATAGAGGGCGTGTTGGGATTTAGGAGTTCTTCAAAGTGTTCCTTCCACCGCCCAATAACCTCCTCGGTTGAGGTCAACAGCGTCCCATCTTTGCTGTATACAGCTTGAATGGTTCCCCGTTTCCCCTCCTAAGGTGGCGGACGGTTTTCCAGAAGCACTCTGGTGCGGACCGAAAGTCCTTCTCCATGGCTTCTCCGAACTTTTCCCACACCCACTGCTTTGCCTCCCTCACGGCCGAGGCCGCAGCCCTTCGGGCCTGTCGGTACCTTGCAACTGCCTCCGGAGACCTCCGGGACAACAAATCCCGGAAGGCCTCTTTCTTCAGTCGGACGGCTTCCCTGACCACCAGTGTCCACCACGGTGTTCGAGGGTTACCACCCCTTGCGGCACCTAAAACCTTGAGGCCGCAGCTTTCCACCGTGGCTCGGCAATGGAAGCTTTGAACATTGCCCACTCGGTTCAATGTCCCCAACCTCCGCAGGGATGCCTGAAAAGCTTCGCCGGAGGTGTGAGTTGAAGATCTCGCGGACAGGGACCTCCTCCAAACGTTCCCAGTTCACCCAGCACTACTCGCTTGGGCTTCCCAGGTCTGTCCAGAGTCTTTCCCCACCCCTGACCCAACTCACCACCAGATGGTGATCGGTTGACAGCTCTGCCCCTCTCTTTACCCGAGTGTCCAAAACATATGGCCTCAGATCCGACGACCACGATTACAAAATCGATCATCGACCTTCGGCCTAGGGTGCTCTGGTACCACGTACACTTATGAGCATCCTTATGTTCGAACATGGTGTTTGTTATAGATAATCCATGACTAGCACAGAAGTCTAATAACAAACATCCACTTGAGTTCAGATCAGGAGGCCGTTCCTCCCAATCACGCCTTTCCAGGTGTCCCTGTCATTTCCCACGTGTGCGTTGAAGTCACCCAGCATCAATATGGAGTCCCCTACTGGGGCCCTATTCAGGACTCCATTCAGGGTCTCCAAGAAGGCTGAATACTCTGAACTGCTGTTCGGTGCATATGCACAGACAACAGTCAGAGTTTTCCCCCCCACAACCCGTAGGCATAGGGAGGCTGACCCTCTTGTCCACCGGGGTAAACTCCAACGTAGTGGCTCAGCCGGGGACTCGTGAGTATCCCCACACCCGCCCGTCGCCTCACACCCTGGGAAACTCCAGAGAAGAATAGAGTCCATCCCCTATCCAGGAGAACGGATCCAGAGCCAAAACTGTGCGTCGATGTAAGCCCTACCAGATCCAACTGGTAACGCTCCACCTCCCTCACTAGTTCCGGCTCCTTCCCCCCCAGTGAGGTGACATTCCACGTCCCCAGAGCAAGCCTTTGCTGCCCAGGTCTGGTCCGTCGAGGCCCACGGCCTTCACTGCCGCCCATATGGCAGCGCACCCGACTCCTGCGGTTCCTCCAATGGGTGGTGGGCCCAAGGGATGTAGAGGTGGGTTCCACGTCGCTTCTTCGGGCTGTGCCCGGCCGGGCTCCGTGACAAGCCCGGCCACCAGGCGCTCGCCGACGAGCCCTCCATCTAGGCCTGGCTCCAGACGGGGGCCCCGGGCTTCCTCCGGGCAGGGTAACTCCTCCTCTTGCCGTTTTATCCATGAGTCATTGTGAACCATTCTTAGTCTGGCCCCTCACCTGAGACCACTTTGCCTTGGGAGACCCTACCAGGAGCACATGGCTCCAAACAACACAACCCTCAGGATCATAAGGGCACACAAACCTCTCCACCACGATAAGGTGCTGGTTCCCGGTTGCTATTTTAATGATTTAAAAATCAAAGCACTGACCATTTAAAGTGTGAGCTTGTACATTTTGAAATAGTTATAAACAGTCACAGCAATACAGTGTTATTATGTGCCTAGATAGTCTTTCAAATAAAATGAGTTTACCCCAAAAAGATATTTCTCTCATCATTTACTCACCCTCAGGCACGTGCACACATAGACATCAAAGGGGGCTTGAGCACCTGCCCTTTTTCTTCCTCGAGAGAAAATGCCCTTTTTTCTGAGTTTTTTTTATTTATTTTTTTATAAATTAATTAATATATATATTCCTGTTTGCGCACAGCTTCCCTGTCAAACAAATATATTTATTAAATAAAAAATCAAAACATCAGGTCGGTAGATGAGATTTTGTCGATGCCCGCCCTCCCTCCCTCCCTCCGCGTCGTGTACAGTGCCTCGACTATACAGCTAATTAGCCAAAAGCAAATATAGTTAACTTGTGTCTTGCTAACATTCATGACTCATGAGCTACTAGCTAATGTAATAGGTTAGCTAAAGTCTAGCTAAGGCAATATATCATGGCCATACAGGCCAATATACTGTACTTATTGGAGACATTACAGGTGAATACAGTCAAATTTGTGTGATGTACTTACCATAATGATAAATAATCTTAAGATATTATATCGTATGCTATGTATTGTGAATACACCCATGTTAAACATAAAAATGTACTTCCATTGCATATCATAGGAACACATAAGCGTAAATTATAATTACATTGATAAACCTGTACAAAGACCTCCAGATAAATACTGGCCTTCTGGATTAACACATTTAAGTGCTGCAAAAGATATTGACCTATGACATCATATGACATAAAAAAATTATTCTTCATTTGAATTATCTCATAGATGTGACTATTGTGGTTCACGGTCATAGGCCCTGTCCCAAATGGCACACTTCATATGAATTTTCAGTCTTGTGTACTTATTTCATGTGTCCATTAACTCCATGAGACCGTAGGGTGTCTCATTTTTCATTTTAGGTATCAGAAGGGTGCTCACGCATACTTTGTGGTTGATATGTGCCCTCAATGCGCACTTTTGCAGAGCCCACACTGATGCAAGCTCTACAGCACACATCTTCTCGACAGTCAAAGCGAGGTTACGTTATTGCCCATCGTGCACAGCAACCCTAAAGGCACGGGGGTGGCGGTGCCACCGGCTTGGGCCCGCCATCGCTGCTCGCAGCTATATTTATTATTATTATTAGGGCCCAAGCACAAAGTGCGTAGGACCCTATTGTTTTCGTTAGGATTATTATTATTAGGGCCCAAGCACAAAGTGCGTAGGACCCTATTGTTTTCGTTAGGATTATTATTATTATTATTATTATTATTATTATTATTATTAGGGCCCAAGCACAAAGTGCGTAGGACCCTATTGTTTTCGTTAGGATTATTATTATTATTATTATTATTATTATTATTATTATTTTTTTTACGACTTACGGGGCACTTTTGGGGCTCTTAACATGCTCAAAAACTCTTGAAACTTTGCACGCGGGTCAGAACCTGCGGTCATTAGGGCCGGGCTGAAGCTGGTACCCGGGCGTGGCAGGGGCTCGACAGCGCCCCTGGAACAGGGGCCGAAAACTTGGTCTATAACTCAAACACGCTTGCATGTAATAATATGAAACTCGCTACACATATAGATCTCATCGTTTCATATATCCTTCATACTTTTACTTTTTACCCCAGACCAACAGGAAACCGTCTATTTAGGGTTGTTTGAAAAACGCACGCTAATGGAATTTGGAATACTCCTCCCAGAGAACTCCACCAATCGCCACCAAACTCGGTCAGCATGATGTCAAGACATTGAGCATGAACAATTGCCGGCAGATTTTTGATATCTCTAACGGTTTGGCCGTGGCGAGGAAACGAAATGCTGGCGAAACGAGAAACAGTCAGAGTGTTATAACTTCTGCATACATTAATTGATCTCGATGAAACTTCAGCGGTGAGTTCGCTGTAAGAGGCCGATCGCATGGATGTGACTATTGTGAGTCAAAGTTATAGCGCCACCAACTGGCAGAAGGAAGTGTGTCACTTTCAAAATGCATTAAAATCACCCACTTATTGTTACACGATTTACTTCAAACTTTAGGTGTATAATGTAAACACACGGCAGATGTAGACGTGTGAAAGGATTATTGATATCTTAAATACTGCTGTCGTGGCAGCTCTTCAAACTTGAATTTTCTTTTTTGATGCCTGGTGCAGGGGCTCAGTAGCGCCACCTTCAGACAAAAGTGGGGTATTGGTTTCATACTTTGACCTAGAGTCAGATATTTTGGTTTGAATGTGGAACACATTGCACAAGAACTTTGAAGCTCAAAAAGCACATAAATGCAGCTTAAACAGCAAGGAAGTGTGTTATAACTTCAGCATACATTACTTGATCTCGATGAAACTTCAGCAGTTTCTTCACTGGAAGAGGCGGTTGCGTGGATGTGACTATTGTGAGTCAAAGTTATAGCGCCACCAACTGGCAGAAGGAAGTGTGTCACTTTCAAAATGCTTTGAAATCACCCCTTATGTCTCAATTGAACAAACAGTTGATAAAGAAATCGGTATCAATATATTGAATTATGAATTATTTCAGTGATCAACTGTGATGTCCGGTTAAGATGAAAATAAACTATTACTCTGTCTAAGCGATTATCTTTCTGAAACACGTCACAAAAACTTACAGAAACGGATAACACAAACATGATGTTGGAAATATACACTTATCAGAATAGTTATATTAAACTTGTCTATTTCAGTTATAAAGCTGTCTCATATGTAATTTCTCCTTTAATTCTATAATATAACCACTAGATGGAGGTCTAAGCACATTTTCTGTATTCTCGTTGTTTTAGCGTAAGAAGAAGACTTGTGCGTGTTGACTGTTGAGAACGGTGTTTGGAGATTTTAAAAGACGCGGACCAGGCGGAAAAACAAGACATACTGCATCATTAGCGTTCAATATTTTAACGAGGGCCACTTTCGTACGCTGTACACGGTGTAAACATCAGCTTGAGGACTCTTCAAAATGTATATAGGTCTCAGTTCTGGATGGACTTATTTGCAGACCTTACAGATGCTGGATACTTCAACGGAGTCGTGGCGTCATTGCTTTGGTGATACAATAATAAAATACTCTACAAAAAAAAAACAAAAAAAAAAAACAGGGTTTCCATGGGGTCTTAAAAAGTCTTAAAAAGTCTAAAATTTCAAAATCACAATTTAAGGCCTTAAAAGTCTTAAATTTGCTGAAGTATTGTGTTCTAGGTCTTAAATAATTTTTAACAGGTCTTAATTTTCCTACGTCCATGTAAATCTCATTTAAATGCTCCATAGCGCTTTGGAATGTTTCTTTTTTACTTCCGTGGTGTTGTAGTTTCTTATTTAAGCTAGTCCAAATATAATTAGCTGTATTATGACTACAAAATAGACCAACATGCAACAGCCAGCTTTGAGCTTTAGTGTTATTGGCGCGAGTCTCTCGGATACAACAGAAAGACGTTAAACGGATTTTATTCAGCTATGAGGAAGTGCAAGTTTAGCGATACTTGGCTTGAAAAATCTGAATTTCGTGCTTGGTTAAAGCCAGTTGCAAATAACGCATTTGAAGCCTACTGCTTATGCAAGAAAGCTATTACATTGGGAATGTTGGGTGTACGGAGCTGGAGTCTCATTCAAAAAGTGAAAAATATCTAACTGCTGTGAAGGGTCTCCAGCAAACGACAGCCATCAGCCATTACGCGCTTTGGAATAGCGGATGATGACTAATTTCAAAATCACGGGACCGTTACGTGCTGATGTTCGACGAAAGTCTTCATCGCACCACCAAAACGAAACAGCTGGACCTGCACGTGCGTTTTTGGTCTGCTGCGAATGGGTCGAGACTGCAATACATAAAAATAAAAAGGAATAGGCTACAATAAATGATCTATGGCAGGGCTAGTATAATGGTGGCCCCAGATCATCTTTATCTGGCCCTCCAACAGTTTTTTATTTTTAAAACCCTCACAATCTGATATCAAAGTGCCCTCTCAGCAAAGGTTTAAGCGTTCATAGGCAACCGCATTCATTGGTGAGTTTAACAACGCTCATTGTGGCGTACAACCCCATTCATCGGTGAGTTTAACAACGATCAACTGCAGGTAAAGCAGCACTCAGAGGTGAGTTCAACCAAAACAACGCTAAACTGCATGTGGCTAATGTTTACACTCAGGGTACATTACGGCATGTTTTCCATAACGTTACGGCGTTCTCAATATAATTCATAATCACACGTTTATAATGAACAACGCGTTATGGTTATTGTGTTATTAAAAACTGTATGCGCTAGGTGTTACAGTTAACATGGTAACACTAAGTTACACCTGGTTTACTTGTATGTTACTGATTAGAAGTAATGTAAAAAAAACAGTTATAACTGCATGAAGATGAATGGTAACACAATACTGGCAAAATACTGTTTACATCTTGCAAATGCATATGATTCAAGACTAGAATTCCCCAGAACGGAGGGAGGGCGGGGTGACAAACCTCATTATCATTTAAAGTCATATGCACTGAAGCAGTGCTGAAAGCGGAGCTGTTTTTGAGCAGTTAAAATTAGTGTTTTCTTAAAATACTAATGAGAATTTTTAATAAAAGTATATTACAAAGTTTTCATTTAGACCCTAAAGATTCATATTAACTTGTACAAAAATGGCATTATATGACCCCTTTAAGGTTACAAATACACACACACACACACTCCATCATTGCAATCTTGACATTGCAGCCTGTTCATTATAGCCGCAATAAAATATAATAATAAAATAGTAAACCTACCATATAAAAATTACTCTGTTTAAATAGTCAGTAGTACAATTAGTATCATTCACAGTAAGCACCGCTCCACTGTGATGTTTCCAAGCATATTTTTGTGCATGTAAAGAGGATGATTTTCTACGTCGGTATTGCAGCGTGAGTAAAGTACAAAGCCTATAATAACTGGCAGAAGGCAGTAAGAGAAACAGGAAGTCTGTTATAACTTCTGCATACATTAATTGATCTCGACGAAACTTCAGCAGTGTGTTAGCTGTAAGAGGCCGATCGCATGGATGTTGCTATTGTGAGTCAGTTATAAGCGCCACCAACTGGCAGAAGGAAGTGTGTCACTTTCAAAATGCTTTTAAATCACCCCTTATGTCTCAAGTGAACAAACAGACCAACAGAAAGTCAGATATTTTGGTTTGAATGTGGATTTCTTGGAATTTGCACACATCTTCTCGACGGTCGAGCGAGCTTACGTTATTGCCCGTCGTCTTGGCGACCCTAAAGGCCCAGGGGTGGCGGTGCCACCGGCTTGGGCCCGTCATCGCTGCTCGCAGCTTTAATTATTATTATTATTATTATTATAATTTTTTTTTACGACTATTGGGGCACTTTTGGGGCTCTTAACATGCTCAAAAACTCTTGAAACTTTGCACACGGGTCAGAACCTGCGGTCATTAGGGCCGGGCTGAAGCTGGTACCCGGGCGTGGCAGGGGGCTCGACAGCGCCCCTGGAACAGGGGCCGAAAACTTGGTCTATAACTCAAACACGCTTGCATGTAATAATATGAAACTCACTACACATATAGATCTCATCGTTTCATATATCCTTCATACTTTTACTTTTTACCACAGACCAACAGGAAACCGTCTATTTAGGGTTGTTTGAAAAGCGCACGCAATGGAATTTGGAATACTCCTCCCAGAGAACTCCACCAATCGCCACCAAACTTCGGTCAGCATGATGTCAAGACATTGAGCATGAACAATTGCCGGCAGATTTTGATATCTCTAACGGTTTGGCCGTGGCGAGAAGCGAAATGCTGGCGAGACGAGAAACAGTCAGAGTGTTATAACTTCTGCATACATTAATTGATCTCGATGAAACTTCAGCGGTGTGTTCAGCTGTAAGAGGCCGATCGCATGGATGTGACTATTGTGAGTCAAAGTTATAGCGCCACCAACTGGCAGAAGGAAGTGTGTCACTTTCAAAATGCATTAAAATCACCCACTTATTGTTACACGATTTACTTCAAACTTTAGGTGTATAATGTAAACACACGGCAGATGTAGGCGTGTGAAAGGATTATTGATATCTTAAATACTGCTGTCGTGGCAGCTCTTCAAACTTGAATTTTCTTTTTTGATGCCTGGTGCAGGGGCTCAGTAGCGCCACCTTCAGACAAAAGTGGGGTATTGGTTTCATACTTTGACCTAGAGTCAGATATTTTGGTTTGAATGTGGAACACATTGCACAAGAACTTTGAAGCTCAAAAAAGCACATAAATGCAGCTTAAACAGCAAGGAAGTGTGTTATAACTTCAGCATACATTACTTGATCTCGATGAAACTTCAGCAGTTTCTTCACTGGAAGAGGCCGGTTGCGTGGATGTGACTATTGTGAGTCAAAGTTATAGCGCCACCAACTGGCAGAAGGAAGTGTGTCACTTTCAAAATGCTTTGAAATCACACTCTTATTTTTACCCGATTTACTTAAAACTTTATGTGTATAATGTAAACACATTATTGATATCTTAAATACTGTGGTCGTGGCAGCGCTTCAAAGTTGAATATTCTTTTTTGATGCGTGGTGCAGGGGCTCAGTAGCGCCACCTGTTGTTAAAAGTGGGGTATTGGTTTTATACTTCGACCTAGAGTCACAAAACTCAGGAATTATATTGTTCTCATCGAGCCGGACAACTTTCTAATTTACAGTCATTAGCTCAGACCAACAGAAAGTCAGATATTTTGGTTTGAATGTGGAACACATTGCAAAGGAAACTTTGAAGCTCCAAAAACCCCATAAAGGTAGCATATGAAGGGAGCAAATAGCAAGGAAGTGTGTTATAACTTCTGCATACATTAACTGATCTCGATGAAACTTCAGCAGTGTGTCACATGGATGTGACTATTGTGAGTCAAAGTTATAAGCGCCACCAACTGGCAGAAGGAAGTGTGTCACTTTCAAAATGCTTTGAAATCACCCTCTTATGTCTCAAGTGAACAAACAGAGCAACAGAAAGTCAGATATTTTGGTTTGAATGTGGAACACATTACAAATTAACTTTGAAGCTCCAAAAGCACATAAAGGGTGCATAAAAGCAAGGAAGTTTTGTTATAACTTCTACATACATTAACTGATCTCGATGAAACTTCAGCAGTGTGTTCGCGGGAAGAGGCCGATCGCATGGATGTGACTATTGTGAGTCAAAGTTATAGCGCCACCAACTGGCAGAAGGAAGTGTGTCACTTTCAAAATGCTTTGAAATCACCCTCTTATGTCTCAAGTGAACAAACAGAGCAACAGAAAGTCAGATATTTTGGTTTGAATGTGGAACACATTGCAAATGAACTTTGAAGCTCCAAAAAGCACACAAAAGGAAGCATAAAAGCAAGGAAGTGTGTTATAACTTTTGCATACATTAACTGATCTCGATGAAACTTCAGCAGTGTGTCACATGGATGTGACTACTGTGAGTCAAAGTTATAGCGCCACCAACTGGCAGAAGGAAGTGTGTCACTTTCAAAATGCTTTGAAATCACCCCTTATGTCTCAATTGAACAAACAGTTGATAAAGAAATCGGTATCAATATATTGAATTATTAATTATTTCACTGATCAACTGTGATGTCCGGTTAAGATGAAAATAAACTATTACTCTGTCTAAGCGATTATCTTTCTGAAACACGTCACAAAAACTTACAGAAACGGATAACACAAACATGACGTTGGAAATATACACTTATCAGAATAGTTATATTAAACTTGTCTATTTCAGTTATAAAGCTGTCTCATATGTAATTTCTCCTTTAATTCTATAATATAACCACTAGATGGAGGTCTAAGCACATTTTCTGTATTCTCGTTGTTTTAACGTAAGAAGAACACTTGTACGTGTTGACTGTTGAGAACGGTGTTTGGAGATTTTAAAAGACGCGGACCAGACGGAAAAACAAGACATACTGCATCATTACGTTCAATATTTTAACGAGGGCCACTCGTACGCTGTACACGGTGTAAGCATCAGCTTGAGGACTCTTCAAAATGTATATAGGTCTCAGTTCTGGATGGAGTTATTTGCAGACCTTAGAGATGCTGGATACTTCAACGGGAGTCGTGAGCGTCATTGCTTTGGTGATACAATAAAAAATACTCTACAAAAAAAAAAAAAAAAAAAAAAAAAACAGGGTTTCCACGGGGTCTTAAAAAGTCTTAAAAAGTCTAAAATTTCAAAATCACAATTTAAGGCCTTAAAAGTCTTAATTTTGCTGAAGTACTGTGTTCTAGGTCTTAAATAATTTTTAACAGGTCTTAATTTTCCTACGTCCATGTAAATCTCATTTAAATGCTCCACAGCGCTTTGGAATGTTTCTTTTTTACTTCCGTGCTGTTGTAGTTTCTTATTTCAGCTAGTCCAAATATAATTCAGCTGTATTACGACTACAAAATAGACCAACATGCAACAGTCAGCTTTGAGCTTTCGTGTTATTGGCGCGAGTCTCTCGGATACAACAGAAAGACGTTAAACGGATTTTATTCAGCTATGACGAAGTGCAAGTTTAGCGATACTTGGCTTGAAAATTTTTTTAAACGGCGTGCTGAAAACGGAGCTGTTTTTCAGCAGTTAAAATTAGTGTTTTCTTAAAATACTAATGAGAATTTTTAATAAAAGTATATTACAAAGTTTTCATTTAGACCCTAAAGATTCATATTAACTTGTACAAAAATGGCATTATATGACCCCTTTAAGGTTACAAATACACACACACACACACACACACACACACACACACACTCCATCATTGCAATCTTGACATTGCAGCCTGTTCATTATAGCCGCAATAAAATATAATAATAAAATAGTAAACCTACCATATAAAAATTACTCTGTTTAAATAGTCAGTAGTACAATTCAGTATCATTCACAGTAAGCACCGCTCACTGTGATGTTTCCAAGCATATTTTTAGCATGTAAAGAGGATGATTTTCTACGTCGGTACTGCAGCGTGAGTAAAGTACAAAGCCTATAATAACTGGCAGAAGGCAGTAAGAGAAACAGGAAGTCTGTTATAACTTCTGCATACATTAATTGATCTCGACGAAACTTCAGCAGTGTGTTCGCTGTAAGAGGCCGATCGCATGGATGTTGCTATTGTGAGTCAGTTATAGCGCCACCAACTGGCAGAAGGAAGTGTGTCACTTTCAAAATGCTTTTAAATCACCCCTTATGTCTCAAGTGAACAAACAGACCAACAGAAAGTCAGATATTTTGGTTTGAATGTGGATTTCTTGGAATTTGCACACATCTTCTCGACGGTCGAGCGAGCTTACGTTATTGCCCGTCGTGCTGTGGCGACCCTAAAGGCCCAGGGGTGGCGGTGCCACCGGCTTGGGCCCGTCATCGCTGCTCGCAGCTTTAATATTATTATTAGGGCCCAAGCCTTGAAAAGGCAAGGCCCTATTGTTTTCGTTAGGATGACTATGATTATTATTTTTTTTACGACTATTGGGGCACTTTTGGGGCTCTTAACGTGCTCGAAAACTCTTGAAACTTTGCACACGGGTCAGAACTCGCGGCCATTAGGGCCGGGCTGAAGCTGGTACTGGGGCGTGGCAGGGGGGCTCGACGGCGCCCCCTGGAATGGGGTCCGAAAACTTGGTCCATAAATCAAACACGCTTGCATGTAATAATATGAAACTCGGTACACATATAGATCTCATCGTTTCATATATCCTTCATACTTTTACTTTTTACCTCAGCCCAACAGGAAATCGTCTATTTAGGGTTGTTTGGAAAAGGCATGCAATGGAATTTGAAATACTCCTCCTAGAGAATTCCACCAATCGCCACGAAACTCGGTCAGCATGAAGTCAAGACATTGAGGATGAAAAATTGCCGGCGGATTTTTGATATCTCGAATGGTTTGGCCGTGGTGAGGAAACGAAATGATGGTGCGAAAAGAGAAACAGGAAGTGTGTTATAACTTCTGCATACATTAATTGATCTCGATGAAACTTCAGCAGTTTGTTCGCTGTAAGAGCCCGATCGCATGGATGTGACTATTGTGAGTCAAAGTTATAGCGCCACCAACTGGCAGAAGGAAGTGTGTCACTTTCAAAATGCTTTGAAATCACCCTCTTATTTTTACCCAATTTACTTAAAACTTTTGGTGTGTAATGTAAACACACAGCAGATGTAGACATGTGAAAGGATTATTGATATCTTGGATACTGTTGCAGCGGCAATGCTTCAAACTCGAATATTCTTTTTTGATGCTTTTTAGACTCTTAGCATACTTGAAATTGCATGAAACTCGACAGACACATCACATTTATTAGCCAGTAGACATGTGCAAAGTTTCAGAAACGGGCGTGGTGCAGGGGCTCAGTAGCGCCACCTTTTGACAAACGTGAGGGGGTTGGTTTTATACTTTAACCCACAGTCACAAAACTCAGTAATTATATTGTTCTCATCGAGCCGGACAACTTTCTAATTTACAGTCATTAGCTCAGACCAACAGAAAGTCAGATATTTTGGTTTGAATGTGGATTTTTTGGAGAATTTTCTCTGCCTCTCCCACTGACCCTACGTCTCTCTGTGTTTGGGGGAGGGGCTGATTTTGCTGATGAGTGAAATGCTTTTATTTTTTGTTTTTCAAGGTTTTGGGGCCCTTAGCGTGCTCAAAAACTCTTGAAACTTTGCACATGGTCGGAACCCGCGGCCTTCAGGGCCGGGCCGAAGATGGTACCCGAGCGTGGCAGGGGGCTCGACAGCGCCCCTGGAATGGGATTCAAACACTTGTCCAGTATATCAAACATGCTTGCATGTAATAATATGAAACTTCGGTACACTTGTAGATCACATCGGGCTGAACAACTTTCGTGCTCTAAGTTTTACGCCAGCCCAACAGGAAGTCGGCTATTATGGGTTGTTTGGAAACACATGCTCTGGAATTATATATATTTCTCCTAGAGAATGAATCCAATCGCCACCAAACTCGGTCGGCATGAAGTCAAGACATTGAGGATGCTACATTCGGACGGATTTTTGATATCTCGAACGGTTTGGCCGTGGCGAGAAATTGATTTAGGACTAAAAAGGACACATGAAGTGTGTTATAACTTAGTTAGTTCTATCTACAGTTACAAAACTCGGCGTGTATATTGTTCTCGTCGAGCTGAACAACTTTCTAATTTACAGTCATTAGCTCCGACCAACAGAAAGTCAGATATTGTGGTTTGAATGTGGATTTCTCTGAATTTTCTCTCTCTGACAGACAGACCTGCGATTCTGTGTGTGTGTGTGTGTGTGTGGGGAGGGAGGGAGGGAGGGAGGGAGGGAGAGGGAGAGGGGTTTTCTCTGTTGGGTGAGATTTGCATTAAGATATTGTTTTTCAAGGTTTCCGGGACTTTTGGGGCCCTTAACGTGCTCAAAAACTCTTGAAACTTTGCACACGGGTCAGAACCCGCGGCCATCGGGGCCGGGCTGAAGCTGGTACCCGGGCGTGGCAGGGGGCTCGACAAGCCCCCTTGAGCGGGGTCTGAAAACTTGGTCCATATATCAAACATGCTTCCATGTAATAATATGAAACTTGGAACACTTCTAGATCTCATCGGGCCGAACAACTTTCGTGCTCTAAGTTTTACGCCAGCCTAACAGGAAGTCGGCTATTATAGGTTGTTTGGAAACACATGCTCTGGAATTATATATATTCCTCCTAGAGAATTAATCCAATCGCCACCAAACTCGGTCAGCATGAAGTCAAGACATTGAGGATGCTACATTGCGGATGGATTTTTGATATCTCCAACGTTTTGGCCGTGGCGAGGAAATTAATTTATGAATAAAAAGGACAGCATAATAATGGGAGCATAAAAGCAATCCATACGACTCCATTGGTATAATTCATAATTCCCACAGTGTACTTGCTTGTTATATTAGCTACTACAAAATATATAAATACATTTACTATCTTAACTTTAATGATCTACTTAACATAATGATAAATAATCGTAAAATATGATATCGTATGCTATGTATTGTGAATACACCCATGTTAAACATAAAAATGTACTTCCATTGCATATCATAGGAACACATAAGCGTAAATTATAATTACATTAATAAACCTGTACAAAGACCTCCAGATAAATACTGGCCTTCTGGATTAACACATTTAAGTGCTGCAAAAGATATTGGCCTATGACATCCTATGACATTAAAAATTATTCTACATTTGAATTACCTCATAGATGTGACTATTGTGGTTCACGGTCATAGGCCCTGTCCCAAATGGCACACTTCATATGAATTTTCAGTCTTGTGTACTTATTTCATGTGTCCATTAACTCCATGAGACCGTAGGGTGTCTCATTTTTCATTTTAGGTATCAGAAGGGTGCTCACGCATACTTTGTGGTTGATATGTGCCCTCGATGCGCACTTTTGCAGAGCCCACACTGATGCAAGGTCTACAGCACACATCTTCTCGACAGTCAAAGCGAGGTTACGTTATTGCCCATCGTGCACAGCAACCCTAAAGGCACGGGGGTGGCGGTGCCACCGGCTTGGGCCCGCCATCGCTGCTTGCAGCTATAGTTTTTTTTTACGACTATTGGGGCACTTTTGGGGCTCTTAACGTGCTTGAAAATGCTTGAAACTTTGCACGCGGGTCAGAACCCGCGGCCATTAGGGCCGGGCTGAAGCTGGTACCCGGGCATGGCAGGGGGGCTCGACGGCGCCCCCTGGAACGGGGTCCGAAATCTTGGTCCATAAATCAAACACGCTTGCATGTAATAATATGAAACTCAGTACACATATAGATCTCATCGTTTCATATATCCTTCATACTTTTACTTTTTACCTCAGCCCAACAGGAAATTTAGGGTTTTTTGGAAAACGCATGCAAAGGAATTTGAAATACTCCTCCTAGAGAATTCCACCTATCACCACGAAACTCGGTCAGCATGAAGTCAAGACATTGAGGATGAAAAATTGCCGGCGGATTTTTGATATGTCGAACGGTTTGGCCGTGGCGAGGAAACGAAATGATGGCGCTAAAAGAGAAACAGGAAGTGTGTTATAACTTCTGCATACATTAATTGATGTCGATGAAACTTCAGCAGTGTGTTCGCTGTAAGAGGCCGATCGCATGGATGTGACTATTGTGAGTCAAAGTTATAGCGCCACCAACTGGCAGAAGGAAGTGTGTCACTTTCAAAATGCTTTGAAATCACCCTCTTATTTTTACCCGATTTACTTAAAACTTTAGGTGTATAATGTAAACACACGGCAGATGTAGACATGTGAAAGGATTATTGATATCTTCGATACTGTTGCCGCGGCAACGCTTCAAACTCGAATATTCTTTTTTGATGCTTTTGAGACTCTTAGCATACTTGAAATTGCATGAAACTCGACAGACACATCACATTTATTATCCAGTAGACATGTGCAAAGTTTCAGAAACGGGCGTGGTGCAGGGGCTCAGTAGCGCCACCTTTTGACAAAAGTGGGGGGGTTGCTTTACACTTTGACCCACAGTCACAAAACTCAGTAATTATATTGTTCTCATCGAGCCGGACAACTTTCTAATTTACAGTCATTAGCTCAGACCAACAGAAAGATATTTTGGTTTGAATGTGGATGTTTTGGAGAATTTTCTCTGCCTCTCTCACTGACCCTACGTCTCTCTGTGTCTGGGGGGAGGGGGGTGATTTGGCTGTTGAATGAGAATGCTTTTATTTTGGTTTTTCAAGGTTTTGGGGCCCTTAACATGCTCGAAAACTCTTGAAACTTTGCACACGGGTCGGAACCCGCGGCCATCAGGGCCGGGCCGAAGATGGTACCGGGCGTGGCAGGGGGCTCGACAGCGCCCCTGGAATGGGATTCGAACACTTGTCCATATATCAAACATGCTTGCATGTAATAATATGAAACTTCGGTACACTTGTAGATCTCATCGGGCCGAACAACTTTCGTGTTCTAAGTTTTACGCCAGCCCAACAGGAAGTCGGCTATTATGGGTTGTTTGGAAACACATGCTCTGGAATTATATATATTCCTCCTAGAGAATGAATCCAATCGCCAACAAACTCGGTCGGCATGAAGTCAAGACATTGAGGATGCTACATACCGGACGGATTTTTGATATCTCGAACGGTTTGGCCGTGGCGAGGAAATTGATTTATGACTAAAAAAGGACACATGAAGTGTGTTATAACTTAGTTAGTTCTATCTACAGTTACAAAACTCTGCGTTTATATTGTTCTCGTCAAGCCGAACAACTTTCTAATTTACAGTCATTAGCTCCGACCAACAGAAAGTCAGATATTGTGGTTTGAATGTGGATTTCTTGGAATTTTTCTCTCTCTGACAGACAGAGTGGTGACTCCTCCTGCTCTGTGATTTTTCTCTCTCTCTGTCTCTCTCTGACAACCTGCCCCCTGCCAATTCTGTGTGTCTGGGGAGTGGAGGGAGGGGGGGGAGGGAGAGGGATTTCTCTGTTGGGTGAGATTTGCATTAAGATATTGTTTTTCAAGGTTTCCGGGACTTTTGGGGCCCTTAACGTACTCAAAAACTCTTGAAACTTTGCACACAGGTCAGAACCCGCGGCCATCAGGGCCGGGCTGAATCTGGTACCCGGGCGTGGCAGGGGGGCTCGACAGCGCCCCCTTGAACGGGGTCCGAACACTTGTCCATATATCAAACATGCTTGCATGTAATAATATGAAACTCGGTACACTTATAGATCTCATCAGGCCGAACAACATTCGTGCTCTAAGTTTTACGCCAGCCCAACAGGAAGTCGGCTATTATGGGTTGTTTGGAAACACATGCTCTGGAATTATATATATTCCTCCTAGAGAATTAATCCAATCACCACCAAACTCAGTCAGCATGAAGTCAAGACATTGAGGATGCTACATTGTGGACAGATTTTTGATATCTCTAACGTTTTGGCCGTGGCGAGGAAATTAATTTATGACTAAAAAAGGACACAAAGTGTGTTATAACTTAGTTAGTTCTATCTACAGTTACAAAACTCTGTGTGTATATTGTTCTCGTCAAGCCGAACAACTTTCTAATTTACAGTCATTAGCTCCGACCAACAGAAAGTCAGATATTTTGGTTTGAATGTGGAACACATTGCAAATTAATCTTTAAAGATCCAGAAAGCACATAAAGGCAGCATAAAAGCAATCCATATGACTCCATTGGTATAATTCATAATTCTAGCAGTGTACTTGCTTGTTATATTAGCTACTACAAAATATATAAATACATTTACTATCTTAACTTTAATGATGTACTTAACATAATGATAAATAATCTTAAAATATTATATCGTATGCTATGTATTGTGAATACACCCATGTTAAACATAAAAATGTACTTCCATTGCATATCATAGGAACACATAAGCGTAAATTATAATTACATTAATAAACCTGTACAAAGACCTCCAGATAAATACTGGCCTTCTGGATTAACATATTTAAGTGCTGCAAAAGATACTGACCTATGACATCCTATGACATTAAAAATTATTCTACATTTGAATTACCTCATAGATGTGACTATTGTGGTTCACGGTCATAGACCCTGTACCAAATGGCACACTTCATATGAATTTTCAGTCTTGTGTACTTATTTCATGTGTCCATTAACTCCATGAGATCGTAGGGTGTCTACTTTTTCATTTTAGGTATCAGAAGGGTGCTCGCGCATACTTTGTGGTTGATATGTGCCCTCGATGCACACTTTTGCAGAGCCCATACTGATGCAAGCTCTACAGCACACATCTTCTCGACAGTCAAAGCGAGGTTATGTTATTGCCCATCGTGCACAGCAACCCTAAAGGCACGGGGGTGGCGGTGCCACCGGCTTGGGCCCGCCATCGCTGCTTGCAGCTATATTTATTATTATTATTATTATTATTATTATTATTTTTTTTACGACTATTGGGGCACTTTTGGAGCTCTTAACGTGCTCAAAAACTCTTGAAACTTTGCACACGGGTCAGAACCCGCGGCTGAAGCTGGTACCCGGGCGTGGCAGGGGGGCTCAACAGCGCCCCCTGGAACAGGGTCCGAAAACTTGGTCCATAAATCAAACACGCTTGCATGTAATAATATGAAACTCGGTACACATATAGATCTCATCGTTTCATATATCCTTTATACTTTTACTTTTTACCCCAGCCCAACAGGAAATCGTCTATTTAGGGTTTTTTGGAAAACGCATGCAATGGAATGTGAAATACTCCTGCTAGAGAATTCCACCAATCGCCACGAAACTCGGTCAGCATGAAGTCAAGACATTGAGGATGAAAAATTGACAGCGGATTTTTGATATCTCGAACGGTTTGGCCGTGGCGAGGAAACGAAATGATGGCGCGAAAAGAGAAACAGGAAGTGTGTTATAACTTCTGCATACATTAATTGATCTCGATGAAACTTCAGCAGTGTGTTCTCTGTAAGAGGCCGATCGCATGGATGTGAGTATTGTGAGTCAAAGATATAGCGCCACCAACTGGCAGAATGAAGTGTGTCACTTTCAAAATGCTTTGAAATCACCCTCTTATTTTTACCCGATTTACTTTAAACTTTAGGTGTGTAATGTAAACACACGGCAGATGTTGACATGTGAAAGGATTATTGATATCTTGGATACTGTTGCCGCGGCAACGCTTCAAACTTGAATATTCTTTTTTGATGCTTTTGAGACTCTTAGCATACTTGAAATTGCATGAAACTCGACAGACACATCACATTTATTAGCCAGTAGACATGTGCAAAGTTTCAGAAACGGGCGTGGTGCAGGGGCTCAGTAGCGCCACCTTTTGACAAAAGTGGGGGGGTTGCTTTACACTTTGACCCACAGTCACAAAACTCAGTAATTATATTGTTCTCATCGAGCCGGACAACTTTCTAATTTACAGTCATTAGCTCAGACCAACAGAAAGTCAGATATTTTGGTTTGAATGTGGATGTTTTGGAGAATTTTCTCTCCCTCTCTCACTGACCCTACTTGTCTCTGTGTCTGTGGGGAGGGTGCTGATTTTGCTGATGAGTGAAAATGCTTTTATTTTAGTTTTTCAAGGTTTTGGGGCCCTTAACGTGCTCGAAAACTCTTGAAACTTTGCACACAGGTCAGAACCCTCGGCCATCAGGGCCGGTCCGAAGATGGTACCCGGGCGTGGCAGGGGGGCTCGACAGCGCCCCCTGGAATGGGATTCGAACACTTGTCCGTATATCAAACATGCTTGCATGTAATAATATGAAACTCGGTACACTTGTAGATCTCATCGGGCCGAACAACTTTCGTGCTCTAAGTTTTACGCCAGCCCAACAGGAAGTCGGCTATTATGGGTTGTTTGGAAACACATGCTCTGGAATTATATATATTCCTCCTAGAGAATGAATCCAATCGCAACCAAACTCGGTCGGCATGAAGTCAAGACATTGAGGATGCTACATTCCGGACGGATTTTTGATATCTCGAACGGTTTGGCCGTGGCGAGGAAATTCATTTAGGACTAAAAAAGGACACATGAAGTGTGTTATAACTTAGTTAGTTCTATCTACAGTTACAAAACTCGGCATGTATATTGTTCTCGTCGAGCCGAACAACTTTCTAATTTACAGTCATTAGCTCCGACCAACAGAAAGTCAGATATTGTGGTTTGAATGTGGATTTCTTGGAATTTTTCTCTCTCTGACTGACAGAGTGACCGCTCCCATTCTATGTTTTTCTCTCTCTCTGTCTCTCTCTGACAACATGCCCCCTGCCAATTCTCTGTGTGTGGGGAGTGGAGGGGAGGGGGAGGGAGAGGGGATTTCTCTGTTGGGTGATATTTGCATTAAGATATTGTTTTTCAAGGTTTCCGGGACTTTTGGGGCCCTTAACGTACTCAAAAACTCTTGAAACTTTGCACACAGGTCAGAACCCGCGGCCATCAGGGCCGGGCTGAATCTGGTACCCGGGCGTGGCAGGGGGGCTCGACAGCGCCCCCTTGAACAGGGTCTGAACACTTGTCCATATATCAACATGCTTGCATGTAATAATATGAAACTTCGGTACACTTCTATATCTCATCGGGCCGAACAACTTTCGTGCTCTAAGTTTTACGCCAGCCCAACAGGAAGTCGGCTATTATGGGTTGTTTGGAAACACATGCTCTGGAATTATATATATTCGTCCTAGAGAATTAATCCAATCGCCACCAAACTCGGTCAGCATGAAGTCAAGTCATTGAGGATGCTACATTGCAGACGGATTTTTGATATCTTGAACGTTTTGGCCGTGGCGAGGAAATTAATTTATGACTAAAAAAGGACATATGAAGTGTGTTATAACTTAGTTAGTTCTATCTACAGTTACAAAATTCGGCGTGTATATTGTTCTCGTCGAGCCGAACAACTTTCTAATTTACAGTCATTAGCTCCGACCAACAGACAGTCAGATATTTTGGTTTGAATGTGGAACACATAGCAAATGAACTTTGAAGCTCCAAAAGCACATAAAGGTAGCATAAAAGCAATCCATACGACTCCATTGGTATAATTCATAATTCCCGCAGTGTACTTGCTTGTTAAATTAGCTACTACAAAATATATAAATACATTTACTATCTTAACTTTAATGATGTACTTAACATAATGATAAATAATCTTAAAATATTATATCGTATGTTATGTATTGTGAATACACCCATGTTAAACATAAAAATGTACTTCCATTGCATATCATAGGAACACATAAGCGTAAATTATAATTACATTAATAAACCTGTACAAAGACCTCCAGATAAATACTGGCCTTCTGGATTAACATATTTAAGTGCTGCAAAAGATATTGACCTATGACATCCTATGATATCAAAAATTATTCTATATTTGAATTATCTCATAGATGTGACTATTGTGGTTCACGGTCATATACCCTGTCCCAAATGGCACACTTCATATGAATTTTCAGTCTTGTGTACTTATTTCATGTGTCCATTAACTCCATGAGACCGTAGGGTGTCTAATTTTTCATTTTAGGTATCAGAAGGGTGCTCACGCATACTTTGTGGTTGATATGTGCCCTCGATCGCACTTTTGCAGAGCACACACTGATGCGAGCTCTACAGCACACATCTTCTCGACATTTAAAGCGAGGTTATGTTATTGCCCATCGTGCACAGCAACCCTAAAGGCACGGGGGTGGCGGCGCCACCGGCTTGGGCCCGCCATCGCTGCTTGCAGCTATATTTATTATTATTATTATTATTATTATTATTATTTTTACGATTATTGGGGCACTTTTGGGGCTCTTAACGTGCTCAAAAACTCTTGAAACTTTGCACACTGGTCAGAACCCGCGGCCATTAGGGCTGGGCTGAAGCTGGTACCCGGGCGTGGCAGGGGGCTCGACAGCGCCCCCTGAAACAGGGTCCGAAAACTTGGTCCTTAAATCAAACACGCTTGCATGTAATAATATGAAACTCGGTACACATATAGATCTCATCGTTTCATATATCCTTCATACTTTTACTTTTTACCTCAGCCCAACAGGAAATCGTCTATTTAGGGTTCTTTGGAAAACACATGCAATGGAATGTGAAATACTCCTCCTAGAGAATTCCACCAATCGCCACGAAACTCGGTCAGCATGAAGTCAAGACATTGAGGATGAAAAATTGACAGCGGATTTTTGATATCTCGAACGGTTTGGCCGTGGCGAGGAAACGAAATTATGGCGTGAAAAGTGAAACAGGAAATGTGTTATAACTTCTGCATACATTAATTGATCTCGATGAAACCGCAGCAGTGTGATCGCTGGAAGAGTCCGATCGCATGGATGTGACTATTGTGAGTCAAAGTTATAGCGCCACCAACTGGCAGAAGGAAGTGTGTCACTTTCAAAATGCTTTGAAATCACACTCTTATTTTTACCCGATTTACTTAAAACTTTATGTGTATAATGTAAACACACGGCAGATGTAGACGTGTGAAAGGATTATTGATATCTTAAATACTGTGGTCGTGGCAGCGCTTCAAAGTTGAATATTCTTTTTTGATGCGTGGTGCAGGGGCTCAGTAGCGCCACCTGTTGACAAAAGTGGGGTATTGGTTTTATACTTCGACCTAGAGTCACAAAACTCAGGAATTATATTGTTCTCATCGAGCCGGACAACTTTCTAATTTACAGTCATTAGCTCAGACCAACAGAAAGTCAGATATTTTGGTTTGAATGTGGAACACATTGCAAAGGAAACTTTGAAGCTCCAAAACCCCATAAAGGTAGCATATAAAGGGAGCAAATAGCAAGGAAGTGTGTTATAACTTCTGCATACATTAACTGATCTCTCGATGAAACTTCAGTAGTGTCACATGGATGTGACTATTGTGAGTCAAGAGTTATAAGCGCCACCAACTGGCAGAAGGAAGTGTGTCACTTTCAAAATGCTTTTCAATCACCCTCTTATGTCTCAAGTGAACAAACAGACCAACAGAAAGTCAGATATTTGGGTTTGAATGTGGAACACATTGCAAATGAACTTTGAAGCCCCAAAAAGCACATAAAGGGCGCATAAAAGCAAGGAAGTGTGTTATGACTTCTGCGTACATTAACTGATCTCGGTGAAACTTCAGCAGTGTGTTCGCGGGAAGAGGCCGGTCGCATGGATGTGACTATTGTGAGTCAAAGTTATAGCGCCACCAACTGGCAGAAGTGTGTCACTTTCAAAATGCTTTGAAATCACCCCCTTATGTCTCAATTGAACAAACAGTTGATAAAGAAATTGGGTATCAATATATTGAATTATGAATTATTGCAGTGATCAACTGTGATGTCCGGTTAAGATGAAAATAAACTATCGCTCTGTCTAAGCGATTATCTTTCTGAAACACGTCACAAAAACTTACAGAAACGGATAACACAAACATGATGTTGGAAATATTCACTTATCAGAATAGTTATATTAAACCTTAGTCTATTTCAGTTAAAGCCATTTAAGTTATAAAGCTGTCTCATGTAATTTCTCCTTTAATTCTATAATATAACCACTAGGTGGAGTTCTAAGCCTATTTTCTGTATTCTCGTTGTTTTAACGTATGAAGAAGACTTACATGTTGTTGAGAACGCAGTAAAGTGTGACGCATATTTCGTTCTGTGAGTTTTATGAGTACTCCGAGTCTTTATTAAAACCAACACATGAAACATATGTCTAAAGAAAGTAGGGATGGGCTTATCGATCCTAACGTATCAAAACTTCCGAGTATGATGTTGTTTTAGGGTTGTCTGACTAGAGCTGTCGCGATAGTCAATATATCGACTTATCGCACGATATATGGAAATGAGCGCGATCATTTTTGGTGCCGCGATATATTGCGACTGATAATTTGTTTTATTATTAAAAATAATAATCAGATTCATTTTTACATTAAAATGAATGTCACCAACTTTTTAGTTGATCGCGCTGCCTTTGTCATCTTGTCTGCACTCTGTGTCGGAGGCGGGGCTCAGGCAGCGTGTCCACACACAAACACACACAGAGGGAGAGACAGAGCGGACACCGTCTAGTGAAGAGAAGGCGTGAACCAACTGCATTTTAAAGTGTTCTGTTTCGTGACATCTTCAGCGAGCCAGTTAGGAAGAACGAGTCCAACATGGAATTGATTTCAAAGCCGCAATCTTCAGCTCCGGTGTGGGAACATTTTGGCTTTAAGCCGAACGAGAGAGGAGAGCTAATTAAAGTTGCCTTTTCAACTTTGCTCGCATCTTCACGAAGGTTTGTCGGTTGTATACAATGTTTGCCTGTTTGAACATTCAAGCGATTTTACACTATTCAACTCAACAAATGTGAAAACAACTCAAATACATGTTTGCGAGCAGATTGAGTGACACAGCGATCGAGCCGCGTCGTGTCTAACGCTCGCTCGAACGCCGATGAGATTCCGCTTTCGCTGCTGCTTGCGTCTGAACGGACAATTTCATACAACAAAGTGTAAAAATACATGATATATTGAGGAGTCTGTTATGTCTCAAGTGAACAAACAGTTGAGAAAGAAATCTGGTATAATTATATTGAATTCTGGCATTATTCCAGATGATGTCCTGCTATATTTTTCTCTCGAAACAGCGGAAACAACTTAAACAAAATACTGCGTTATTTGTGCCCATACTGATACATTTAATACATCATCACAAACTATGAAAGTCGTACTTTTATTTGTGTACACTTAAAATAACAACAAAACCTTGTGCTTTTGTAAAATAAAGAAAATAAACCGGCTGCGCTGTCTCTGTCTTCGCGATAATCTTTTTGAAACACGTCACAAAATTCAAGTGAACAAAATCAGCCATTCACGCAGTCTGTATTTTATCATCTGAATGAACGCACAAAGTGCGTAGGACCCTATTGTTTTCGTTAGGATTATTATTAGGGCCCAAGCACAAAGTGCGTAGGACCCTATTGTTTTCGTTAGGATTATTATTATTATTATTAGGGCCCAAGCACAAAGTGCGTAGGACCCTATTGTTTTCGTTAGGATTATTATTAGGGCCCAAGCACAAAGTGCGTAGGACCCTATTGTTTTCGTTAGGATTATTATTATTATTATTATTATTATTATTATTATTATTATTATTAGGGCCCAAGCACAAAGTGCGTAGGACCCTATTGTTTTCGTTAGGATTATTATTATTATTATTATTATTATTATTATTATTATTATTTTTTTTTTTTTTACGACTTACGGGGCACTTTTGGGGCTCTTAACATGCTCAAAAACTCTTGAAACTTTGCACACGGGTCAGAACCTGCGGTCATTAGGGCCGGGCTGAAGCTGGTACCGAGCGTGGCAGGGGGCTCGACAGCGCCCCTGGAACAGGGTCCGAAAACTTGGTCTATAACTCAAACACGCTTGCATGTAATAATATGAAACTGGGTACACATATAGATCTCATCGTTTCATATATCCTTCATACTTTTACTTTTTACCCCAGACCAACAGGAAACCGTCTATTTAGGGTTGTTTGAAAACGCACGCAATGGAATTTGGAATACTCCTCCCAGAGAATTCCACCAATCGCCACCAAACTCGGTCAGCATGATGTCAAGACATTGAGCATGAAAAATTGCCGGCAGATTTTTGATATCTCTAACGGTTTGGCCGTGGCGAGGAAACGAAATGATGGCGAGAAACGAGAAACAGTCAGAGTGTTATAACTTCTGCATACATTAATTGATCTCGATGAAACTTCAGCCGTGTGTTCGCTGTAAGAGGCCGGTCGCATGGATGTGACTATTGTGAGTCAAAGTTATAGCGCCACCAACTGGCAGAAGGAAGTGTGTCACTTTCAAAATGCTTTGAATTCACCCCCTTATGTCTCAACTGAACAAACAGTTGATAAAGAAATCGGTATCAATATATTGAATTATGAATTATTTCACTGATCAACTGTGATGTCCGGTTAAGATGAAAATAAACTATTACTCTGTCTAAGCGATTATCTTTCTGAAACACGTCACAAAAACTTACAGAAACGGATAACACAAACATGACGTTGGAAATATACACTTATCAGTATAGTTATATTAAACTTGTCTATTTCAGTTATAAAGCTGTCTCATATGTAATTTCTCCTTTAATTCTATAATATAACCACTAGATGGAGGTCTAAGCACATTTTCTGTATTCTCGTTGTTTTAACGTAAGAAGAACACTTGTACGTGTTGACTGTTGAGAACGGTGTTTGGAGATTTTAAAAGACGCGGACCAGACGGAAAAACAAGACATACTGCATCATTGCGTTCAATATTTTAACGAGGGCCACTCGTACGCTGTACACGGTGTAAGCATCAGCTTGAGGACTCTTCAAAATGTATATAGGTCTCAGTTCTGGATGGAGTTATTTGCAGACCTTAGAGATGCTGGATACTTCAACGGGAGTCGTGAGCGTCATTGCTTTGGTGATACAATAAAAAAATACTCTACAAAAAAAAAAAAAAAAAAAAAAAAAACAGGGTTTCCACGGGGTCTTAAAAAGTCTTAAAAAGTCTAAAATTTCAAAATCAAAATTTAAGGCCTTAAAAAGTCTTAAATTTGCTGAAGTATTGTGTTCTAGGTCTTAAATAATTTTTAACAGGTCTTAATTTTCCTACGTCCATGTAAATCTCATTTAAATGCTCCATGGCAGCTTTGGAATGTTTCTTTTTTTACTTCCGTGGTGTTGTAGTTTCTTATTTCGCTAGTCCAAATATAATTCGCTGTATTATGACTACAAAATAGACCAACATGCAACAGCCAGCTTTGAGCTTTCGTGTTATTGGCGTGAGTCTCTCGGATACAACAGAAAGACGTTAAACGGATTTTATTCAGCTATGAGGAAGTGCAAGTTTAGCGATACTTGGCTTGAAAAATCTGAATTTCGTGCTTGGTTAAACCCAGTTGCAAATAACGCATTTGAAGCCTACTGCTTATGCAAGAAAGCTATTAAATTGGGAATGTTGGGTGTACGGGGCTGGAGTCTCATTCAAAAAGTGAAAAATATCTAACTGCTGTCAAGGGTCTCCAGCAAACTACAGCCATCAGCCATTCACGCTTTGGAATAGCGGATGATGACTAATTTCCAAAATCACGGGACCGTTCGTGCTGATGTTCGACGAAAGTCTTCATCGCGCCACCAAAACGAAACAGCTGGACCTGCACGTACGTTTTTAGCTCTGCTGCGAATGGGTCGAGACTGCAATAAATAAAAATAAAAAGGAATAGGCTACAATGAATGATCTATGGCAGGGCTAGTATAATGGTGGCCCCCAGATCATCTTTATCTGACCCTCCAACAGTTTTTTTATTTTTAAAACCCTCACAATCTGATATCAAAGTGCCCTCTCAGCAAAGGTTTAGCGCGTTCATAGGCAACCGCATTCATCGGTGAGTTTAACAACGCTCATTGTGGCGTACAACACCATTCATCGGTGAGTTTAACAACGCTCAACTGCAGGTAAAGCAGCACTCAAGAGGTGAGTTCAACCAAAACAACGCTAAACTGCATGTGGCTAATGTTTACACTCAGGGTACATTACGGCATGTTTTCCATAACGTTACGACGTTCTCAATATAATTCATAATCACACGTTTATAATGAACAACGCGTTATGGTTATTGTGTTATTAAAAACTGTGTACGCAGGTGTTACAGTTAACATGGTAACACTAAGTTACACCTGGTTTACTTGTATGTTACTGATTAAGAAGTAATGTAAAAAACCCAGTTATAACTGCATGAAGATGAATGGTAACACAATACTGGCAAAATACTGTTTACATCTTGCAAATGCATATGATTCAAGACTACAATTCCCCCAGAACGGAGGGAGGGCGGGGTGACCAAACCTCATTATCATTTAAAGTCATATGCACTGAAACGGCGTGCTGAAAACGGAGCTGTTTTTGAGCAGTTAAAATTTGTGTTTTCTTAAAACACTAATGAGAATTTTAATAAAAGTATATTACAAAGTTTTCATTTAGACCCTAAAGATTCATATTAACTTGTACAAAAATGGCATTATATGACCCCTTTAAGGTTACAAATACACACACACACACACTCCATCATTGCAATCTTGACATTGCAGCCTGTTCATTATAGCCACAATAAAATATAATAATAAAATAGTAAACCTACCATATAAAAATTACTCTGTTTAAATAGTCAGTAGTACAATTCAGTATCATTCACAGTAAGCACCGCTCCACTGTGATGTTTCCAAACATATTTTTAGCATGCAAAGAGGATGATTTTCTACGTTGGTATTGGAGCGTGAGTAAAGTACAAAGCCTATAATAACTGGCAGAAGGCAGTAAGAGAAACAGGAAGTCTGTTATAACTTCTGCATACATTAATTGATCTCGATCGAAACTTCAGCAGTGTGTTCGCTGTAAGAGGCCGATCGCATGGATGTTGCTATTGTGAGTCAGTTATAGCGCCACCAACTGGCAGAAGGAAGTGTGTCACTTTCAAAATGCTTTTAAATCACCCCTTATGTCTCAAGTGAACAAACAGACCAACAGAAAGTCAGATATTTTGGTTTGAATGTGGATTTCTTGGAATTTGCACACATCTTCTCGACGGTCGAGCGAAGCTTACGTTATTGCCCGTCGTCTGTGGCGACCCTAAAGGCCCAGGGTGGCGGTGCCACCGGCTTGGGCCCGTCATCGCTGCTCGCAGCTTTAATTATTATTATTATTAGGGCCCAAGCACAAAGTGCGTAGGACCCTATTGTTTTCGTTAGGATTATTATTATTATTATTTTTTTTTTTACGACTATTGGGGCACTTTTGGGGCTCTTAACGTGCTCAAAAACTCTTGAAACTTTGCTACGGGTCAGAACCCGCGGCTGTCAGGGCCGGGCTGAAGCTGGTACCGGGCGTGGCAGGGGCTCGACAGCGCCCCTGGAACAGGGTCCGAAAACTTGGTCTATAACTCAAACACGCTTGCATGTAATAATATGAAACTCGATGCACGTATAGATCTCATCGTTTCATATATCCTTCATACTTTTACTTTTTACCCCAGACCAACAGGAAACCGTCTATTTAGGGTTGTTTGAAAAACGCACGCTAATGGAATTTGGAATACTCCTCCCAGAGTATTCCACCAATCGCCACCAAACTCGGTCAGCATGATGTCAAGACATTGAGCATGAAAAATTGCCGGCAGATTTTTGATATCTCTAACGGTTTGGCCGTGGCGAGAAACGAAATGATGGCGCGAAAAGAGAAACAGGAAGTGTGTTATAACTTCTGCATACATTAATTGATCTCCATGAAACAGCAGCAGCGTGATCGCTGGAAGAAGCCGATCGCATGGATGTGACTATTGTCAGTCAAAGTTATAGCGCCACCAACTGGCAGAAGGAAGTGTGTCACTTTTAAAATGCTTTGAAATCACCCACTTATTTTTACCCGATTTACTTAAAACTTTAGGTGTATAATGTAAACACACGGCAGATGTAGACATGTGAAAGGATTATTGATATCTTCGATACTGTCGCCGCGGCAACGCTTCAAACTCGAATATTCTTTTTTGATGCTTTTGAGACTCTTAGCATACTTGAAATTGCATGAAACTCGACAGACTCATCACATTTATTAGCCAGTACACATGTGCAAAGTTTCAGAAACGGGCGTGGTGCAGGGGCTCAGTAGCGCCACCTTTTGACAAAAGTGGGGGTTGCTTTACACTTTGACCCACAGTCACAAAACTCAGGAATTATATTGTTCTCATCGAGCCGGACAACTTTCTAATTTACAGTCATTAGCTCAGACCAACAGAAAGTCAGATATCGTGGTTTGAATGTGGATGTTTTGGAGAATTTTCTCTCCTCTCTCACTGACCCTACGTCTCTCTGTGTCTGGGGGAGGGTGCTGATTTTGCTGAGGAGTGAAAATGCTTTTATTTTTTGTTTTTCAAGGTTTTGGGGCCCTTAACGTGCTCGAAAACTCTTGAAACTTTGCACACGGGTCGGAACCCGCGGCCATCAGGGTCGGACCGAAGATGGTACCGAGCGTGGCAGGGGGCTCGACAGCGCCCCTGGAATGGGATTCGAACACTTGTCCATATATCAAACATGCTTGCATGTAATGATATGAAACTCGGTACACTTGTAGGTCTCGTCGGGCCGAACAACTTTCGTGCTCTAAGTTTTACGCCAGCCCAACAGGAAGTCGGCTATTATGGGTTGTTTGGAAACACGTGCTCTGGAATTATATATATTCCTCCTAGAGAATGAATCCAATCACCACCAAACTCGGTCGGCATGAAGTCAAGACATTGAGGATGCTACATTCCGGACGGATTTTTGATATCTCGAACGGTTTGGCCGTGGCGAGGAAATTGATTTATGACTAAAAATGGACACATGAAGTGTGTTATAACTTAGTTAGTTCTATCTACAGTTACAAAACTCGCCGTGTATATTGTTCTCGTCGAGCCGAACAACTTTCTAATTTACAGTCATTAGCTCCGACCAACAGAAAGTCAGATATTGTGGTTTGAATGTGGATTTCTTAAAATGTTTCTCTTTCTGAGTGACCCCTCCTCCTCCCTTTCTGTGTTTTTTCTCTCAGTGTCTCTCTGTCTGACAGACAGAATGGGCCTGCCAAATTTTTTTTGTGTGTGTGTGTGTGTGTGTGGGGAGGGAGGGGGGTTCTCTGTTGGGTTTACATTTGCTTTTTGATTGTTTGATTGTTTTTCAAGGTTTCTGGGACTTTTGGGGCCCTTAACGTGCTCGAAAACTCTTGAAACTTTGCACACAGGTCAGAACCCGCGGCCATCAGGGCCGGGCTGAATCTGGTACCGGGCGTGGCAGGGGGCTCGACAGCGACACCTGGAATGGGATTCAAACACTTGTCCATATATCAAACATGCTTGCATGTAATAATATGAAACTTCGGAACACTTCTAGATCTCGTCGGGCCGAACAACTTTCTAATTTACAGTCATTAGCTCAGACCAACAGAAAGTCAGATATTTTGGTTTGAATGTGGAACACATTTCAAATGAACTTTGAAGCTCCAAAAAGCACATCAAAAGTAACATAAAAGAAGGGAGTGTGTTATAACTTCTGCATACATTAACTGATCTCGATGAAACTTCAGCAGTGTGTTTGCGGGAAGAGGCCGGTCGCATGGATGTGACTACTGTGAGTCAAAGTTATAAGCCACCAACTGGCAGAAGGAAGTGTGTCACTTTCAAAATGCTTTGAAATCACCCTCTTATGTCTCAAGTGAACAAACAGACCAACAGAAAATCAGATATTTTGGTTTGAATGTGGAACACATTTCAAATTAACTTTGAAGCTCCAAAAGCACATCAAAAGTAACATAAAAGAAGGGAGTGTGTTATAACTTCTGCATACATTAACTGATCTCGATGAAACTTCAGCAGTGTGTTTTGCGGAAGAGGCCGGTCGCATGGATGTGACTACTGTGAGTCAAAGTTATAGCGCCACCAACTGGCAGAAGGAAGTGTGTCACTTTCAAAATGCTTTGAAATCACCCTCTTATGTCTCAAGTGAACAAACAGACCAACAGAAAATCAGATATTTTGGTTTGAATGTGGAACACATTGCAAATGAACTTTGAAGCTCCAAAAAGCACATAAAGGCAGCATAAAAGCAAGGAAGTGTGTTATAACTTCTGCATACATTAACTGATCTCGATGAAACTTCAGCAGTGTGTCACATGGATGTGACTATTGTGAGACAAAGTTATAGCGCCACCAACTGGCAGAAGGGAGTGTGTCACTTTCAAAATGCTTTTAAATCACCCTCTTATGTCTGAAGTGAACAAACAGACCAACAGAAAGTCAGATATTTTGGTTTGAATGTGGAACACATTGCAAATGAACTTTGAAGCTCCAAAAAGCACATAAAGGCAGCTTAAAAGCAAGGAAGTGTGTTATAACTTCTGCATACATTAACTGATCTCGATGAAACTTCAGCAGTGCGTAAATTATAATTACATTAATAAACCTGAACAGAGACCTCCGGATAAATACTGGCCTTCTGGATTAACACGTTTAAGTGCTGCAAAAGATATTGACCTATGACATCAAAAATTAATCTACATTTGAATTACCTCATAGATGTGACTATTGTGGTTCACGGTCCTAGGCACTGTCCCTGTCTCAAATGGCACACTTCATATGAATTTTCAGTCTTGTGTACTTATTTCGTGTGTCCATTAACTCCATGAGACCGTAGGGTGTCTCATTTTTCATTTTAGGTATCGGAAGGGTGCTCACGCATACTTTGTGGTTGATATGTGCCCTCCATGCGAACTTTTGCAGAGCCCACGCTGATGCGAGCTCTACAGCACACGTCTTCTCGACGGTCAAAGCGAGGTTACGTTATTGCCCATCGTGCACAGTGACCCTAAAGGCACGGGGTGGCGGTGCCACCGGCTTGGGCCCGCCATCGCTGCTCGCAGCTATATTTATTATTATTTTTTTACGACTTACGGGGCACTTTTGGGGCTCTTAACATGCTCAAAAACTCTTGAAACTTTGCACACGGGTCAGAACCTGCGGTCATTAGGGCCGGGCTGAAGCTGGTACCGGGCGTGGCAGGGGATTCGACAGCGCCCCTGGAACAGGGTCCGAAAACTTGGTCTATAACTCAAACACGCTTGCATGTAATAATATGAAACTGGGTACACATATAGATCTCATCGTTTCATATATCCTTCATACTTTTACTTTTTACCCCAGACCAACAGGAAACCGTCTATTTAGGGTTGTTTGAAAAACGCACGCAATGGAATTTGGAATACTCCTCCCAGAGAATTCCACCAATCGCCACCAAACTCGGTCAGCATGATGTCAAGACATTGAGCATGAAAAATTGCCGGCAGATTTTTGATATCTCTAACGGTTTGGCCGTGGCGAGGAAACGAAATGATGGCGAGAAACGAGAAACAGTCAGAGTGTTATAACTTCTGCATACATTAATTGATCTAGATGAAACTTCAGCGGTGTGTTCGCTGTAAGAGGCCGATCGCATGGATGTGACTATTGTGAGTCAAAGTTATAACTGCCGACGATCCAAACACGTGAAGCCATCTCAAAGACGAGTGAGGGAATGTGATTTACAACCGGTATTTATGAGTGTTGCACGTTTGGTTCCTAAAGGTGTTACAGGCCCCACCCATTTCCAGATTCAATAATCGGCTCGTTCTTACATAGTAGAGCACGTTCGCACATGCGCAGTCTTCAAAAGCGGTTGCTTTATTTATTTATGTACCGTACAAAAACGGTACATAAATAACATTTGTATGTGTTCTAAACAAAAGACACAGGTTGTACTGAATGTCAGCTTGTTTATTTGGCTCAAGATAAGGATTTATTAAGTCCACATGCAAACAAGAAATGCTTCTAACTAGGTCGAGAGCTGTCGTTGCGAATGTTCGTTGGAGCTCTACAGCACACATCTTCTTCTCGACAGTCAAAGCGAGGTTACGTTATTGCCCATCGTGCACAGCAACCCTAAAGGCACGGGGGTGGCGGTGCCACCGGCTTGGGCCCATCAACGCTGCTCGCAGCTTTAATTATTATTATTATTTTATTTTTTTTTACGACTATTGGGGCACTTTTGGAGCTCTTAACGTGCTCAAAAACTCTTGAAACTTTGCACACGGGTCAGAACCCGCGGCCATTAGGGCCGGGCTGAAGCTGGTACCCGGGTGTGGCAGGGGGGCTCGACAGCGCCCCCTGGAACAGGGTCCGAAAACTTGGTCCATAAATCAAACACGCTTGCATGTAATAATATGAAACTTGGTACACATATAGATCTCATCATTTCATATATCCTTCATACTTTTACTTTTTACCTCAGGCCAACTGGAAATCGTCTATTTAGGGTTTTTGGAAACGCATACAATGGAATGTGAAATACTCCTGCTAGAGAATTCCACCAATCGCCACGAAACTTCGGTCAGCATGAAGTCAAGACATTGAGGATGAAAAATTGGTCAGCGGATTTTTGATATCTCGAACGGTTTGGCCATGGCGAGGAAACGAAATGATGGCACGAAAAGAGAAACAGGAAGTGTGTTATAACTTCTGCATACATTAATTGATCTCGATGAAACTTCAGCAGTGTGTTTGCTGTAAGAGGCCGATCGCATGGATGTGACAATTGTGAGTCAAAGTTATAGCGCCACCAACTGGCAGAACGAAGTGTCACTTTCAAAATGCTTTGAAATCACCCTCTTATTTTTACCCGATTTACTTAAAACTTTATGTGTATAATGTAAACACATGGCAGATGTAGACGTGTGAAAGGATTATTGATATCTTAAAAACTGTTGTCGTGGCAACGCTTCAAACTTGAATATTCTTTTTTGATGCTTTTGAGACTCTTAGCATACTTGAAATTGCATGAAACTCAACAGACACATCACATTTATTAGCCAGTAGACATGTGCAAAGTTTCAGAAACGGGCGTGGTGCAGGGGCTCAGTAGCGCCACCTTTTCACAAAAGTGGGGGGGTTGCTTTACACTTTGACCCACAGTCACAAAACTCAGTAATTATATTGTTCTCATCGAGCCGGACAACTTTCTAATTTACAGTCATTAGCTCAGACTAACAGAAAGTCAGCTATTTTGGTTTGAATGTGGATGTTTTGGAGAATTTTCTCTGCCTCTCTCACTGACCCTACGTCTCTCTGTGTCTGGGGGGAGGGGGGTGATTTGGCTGTTGAATGAGAATGCTTTTATTTTAGTTTTTAAAGGTTTTGGGGCCCTTAACGTACTCAAAAACTCTTGAAACTTTGCACACGGGTCGGAACCCGCGGCCATCAGGGCCGGGCCGAAGATGGTACCCGGGCGTGGCAGGGGGGCTCGACAGCGCCCCCTGGAATGGGATTCGAACACTTGTCCGTATATCAAACATGCTTGCATGTAATAATATGAAACTCGGTACACTTGTAGATCTCATCGGGCCGAACAACTTTCGTGCTCTAAGTTTTACGCCAGCCCAACAGGAAGTCGGCTATTATGGGTTGTTTGGAAACACGTGCTCTGGAAATATATATATTCCTCCTAGAGAATGAATCCAATCGCCACCAAACTCGGTCGGCATGAAGACAAGACATTGAGGATGCTACATTCCGGACGGATTTTTGATATCTCGAACGGTTTGGCCGTGGCGAGGAAATTGATTTAGGACTAAAAATGGACACATGAAGTGTGTTATAACTTAGTTAGTTCTATCTACAGTTACAAAATTCGGCGTGTATATTGTTCTCGTCAAGCCGAACAACTTTCTAATTTACAGTTATTAGCTCCAACCAACAGAAAGTCAGATATTGTGGTTTGAATGTGGATTTCTTGGAATTCCTGACAGACAGAGTGACCCCTCCCATTCTGTGTTTTTTCTCTCTGTGTCTCTCTCTCTGACAGACAGAATGGCCTGCCATTTTTTTTGTGTGTGCGTGTGTGTGGGGAGGGGAGGGGGAGGGAATTTCTCTGTTGGAACTTTGAAGCTCCAAAAATCACATAAATGCAACATAACAGTAACCCATAACACTCCAGTGGTTTAATCCATACTTTCAGAAGGGATATTATAGGTGTGGGTGTGAAAAAGATAAATAGTATATATTGTATGTAGTATATATAGTATTTTTATATTTTTTACTATAAATTGTCCACCCTGCTCAGGAGGGGTGATATGCTTAAGTAAATCACCCAAAAAAAAAAAAACAACTGAAACGGAACTCTTAAGAGAGAAGAGCTTGTGAAAGTGAAAGTAGAGATTTATAGTAAAAAAATGACTTAATTATTGATCTGTTTCACACCACTTCTCATTTACTTACATTGAAAGGACCAACAGAGCTGAGATATTTGTAACCCAGATGATCCAGGCTACCAGTAGAAGAGTTGAGAGATGTGTAAAAAGATGGGAAAATTAAGAAAATGCTGAATAAGAAAGAACAACGAGTGCTTTAGAAGAGAAAGTGTTTCATCCACTTATGGATCGTGCTGCATTGACTGACACTCCAATGAGCCAATGGTAGCAGCGCACTGAGACTGCGCTGGGCCACACTGCTGTTGTCAAAAAAACATTGGGAGAGAGCGAGCGAGTCTGATCGAAGCAGATACTCCTCATTAAAAAGTAGATATTGAGGAAAAGAAACTTGAATGCAATCAAAATATTACATTTGAGTGAAAGTGATAACTTTGAAGAGCTGGCGCTTGAAGTCGAGAATAAAAACCGATGTAGATACACGGAGCGCCAAAAAGCACCGCAAATTATCTTCTTGCAAAATAAGATGTGAAATTCTTGCCTTGGTGAGTTGTTTTTTTGTTTATTGACTTGACATTTTACAAGAAACTGTTGCAGACGCTAGCGGCAAATCAGTAGTGTGACATTAGAGTTCATATAGGCCGCTTGTGCATAGTGTGTGAGCTAGTGTTAATTTGCACGTTGGGCTAAAGCTAATCACATGTGAAGATGCAAACGAGTCGATGAAAAGTGACAATGTTGTGTGTAAGTGTCAAGATATTGAGTTAATGCGTTGTTTGAAGTGTATACATGATATTTGTTGATGAAAGTGTTTGAATGGAAGATTAATTATTGTTCTGCCTTGTGTTTTTGCGAGGCTGTTTTTTTTTTTGTTGTATGTTTGTTTCTTCCGAGAAATTGTGATCAACATCCTGGATACGTGCAACGCATATGAGTGTATGTAAAAGGCGAGCCACCCACGGAGACCATTTGATTGAACTTTGATCTTGAACTCATCGAAACTGGTATGAGAAACCTTTTTGTTTTCGGACAAATTGGACCGAGACTTTGTTTTTGCATATTTTTCCTCGAGCTTTGAACGGAGAGACATCGATTCTGAACTGAACGATTCTAAAGAGTCAAAAACTCTTTTGATCCGAGTCATTTGACTCTGAACTGACACTAACTGAATCAATTCAGTGGATTTTGAACATTTGATTCATTTGGCTGAAAAGACTGTTACATTTTAAATTGAAAGAGTGATTTGAGTTATTAAGTTGCAATATGTTGTTTTAAGAACATTGTTTATTGTTTCTAAAAATGTTATTGGGTCATAACCAAACTGAGTCTGAGTTTTCCAAGTTTCATTTTATTATTTCATTTTCATACAAAGTATATGACAACTGTTGTCAATTGAGTTGATTTGTTTGAGTTAATGAGTCCAACTTCCTGGAATTTCAAAAAGAGATTTGATTGTAAGCATTATCATACATTGTATGTTGTCAAATTACAGTATTGAGATTTACATGCTCCAGACAAATTGCAATTAGGAATTTCTTCAACGAATACAAGATTCCAACCAGTAAAATAAGCTCTTGGTTTTCACCTACCTGCTGTGTTGTTTCCCTCTCTCCAGTAGCCGCTCCTTATCTTCTGATCAGTTGGCCCATATCGAATTATATTGAACCTTATACAAGTGTGACACACAAGACCTGGCACGTGTGCCTCGTTACATATTCTTGCATACTTTGTGGTTGATATGTGCCCTCGATCGCACTTTTGCAGAGCCCACACTGATGCAAGCTCTACAGCACACATCTTCTCGACAGTCAAAGCGAGGTTATGTTATTGCCCATCGTGCACAGCGACCCTAAAGGCACGGGGTGGCGGTGCCACCGGCTTGGG
Source organism: Xyrauchen texanus (assembly GCF_025860055.1). Classification (NCBI taxonomy): domain Eukaryota; kingdom Metazoa; phylum Chordata; class Actinopteri; order Cypriniformes; family Catostomidae; genus Xyrauchen; species Xyrauchen texanus. Next base: position 41,465 of record NW_026265828.1, read on the forward strand.
CCCGCCATCGCTGCTTGCAGCTATATTTATTATTATTATTATTATTTTTTTTTTTTACGACTTACGGGGCACTTTTGGGGCTCTTAACATGCTCAAAAACTCTTGAAACTTTGCACACGGGTCAGAACCTGCGGTCATTAGGGCCGGGCTGAAGCTGGTACCCGGGCGTGGCAGGGGGCTCGACAGCGCCCCTGGAACAGGGTCCGAAAACTTGGTCTATAACTCAAACACGCTTGCATGTAATAATATGAAACTGGGTACACATATAGATCTCATCGTTTCATATATCCTTCATACTTTTACTTTTTACCCCAGACCAACAGGAAACCGTCTATTTAGGGTTGTTTGAAAACGCACGCAATGGAATTTGGAATACTCCTCCCAGAGAATTCCACCAATCGCCACCAAACTCGGTCAGCATGATGTCAAGACATTGAGCATGAAAAATGGCCGGCAGATTTTTGATATCTCTAACGGTTTGGCCGTGGCGAGGAAACGAAATGATGGCGAGAAATGAGAAACAGTCAGAGTGTTATAACTTCTGCATACATTAATTGATCTCGATGAAACTTCAGCGGTGTGTTCGCTGTAAGAGGCCGATCGCATGGATGTGACTATTGTGAGTCAAAGTTATAGCGCCACCAACTGGCAGAAGGAAGTGTGTCACTTTCAAAATACTTTAAAATCACCCACTTATTGTTACACGATTTACTTCAAACTTTATGTGTACAATGTAAACACCCGGCAGATGTAGACGTGTGAAAGGATTATTGATATCTTAAATACTGTTGTTGTGGCAGCTCCTCAAACTTGAATTTTCTTTTTTGATGCCTGGTGCAGGGGCTCAGTAGCGCCACCTTCAGACAAAAAGTGGGGTATTGGTTTCATACTTTGACCTAGATTCAGATATTTTGGTTTGAATGTGGAACACATTGCAAATGAACTTTGAAGCTCAAAAAGCACACAAAGGAAGCATAAAAGCAAGGAAGTGTGTTATAAATTTTGCATATATTAACTGATCTCGATGAAACTTCAGCAGTGTGTCACATGGATGTGACTACTGTGAGTCAAAGTTATAGTGCCACCAACTGGCAGAAGGAAGTGTGTCACTTTCAAAATGCTTTGAAATCACCCCTTATGTCTCAATTGAACAAACAGTTGATAAAGAAATCGGTTATCAATATATTGAATTATGAATTATTGCAGTGATCAACTTTAATGTCCGGTTAAGATGAAAATAAACTATTGCTCTGTCTAAGCCATTATCTTTCTGAAACACGTCACAAAAACTTACAGAAACTGATAACACAAACATGATGTTGGAAATATACACTTATCAGAATAGTTATATTAAACTTTAGTCTATTTCAGTTAAAGCCATTTCAGTTATAAAGCTGTCTCATGTAATTTCTCCTTTAATTCTATAATATAACCACTAGGTGGAGTTCTAAGCCTATTTTCTGTATTCTCGTTGTTTTAACGTATGAAGAAGACTTGTACATGTTGTTGAGAACGCAGTAAAGTGTGACGATATTTCGTTCTGTGAGTTTTATGAGTACTCCGAGTCTTTATTAAAACCAACACATGAAACATATGTCTAAAGAAAGTAGGGATGGGCTGATCGATCCGAACGTATCAAAACGTCCGAGAATGATGATCAAATTTCAAAATGCTTTGAAATCACACTCTTATTTTTATTGTAAACCTGTGATAAAACATATATGCTTGTGTTTTACATTTTTAAGAAAACAAAAAAAATGGCAGCAAACAACCACTTTTATAATTATTGTTTTGCGATCTTTGCGATTGATTTTCTTTCTGATTAATTTTCTGATAAATCTACCATTTGTTGTTGAAATTATGTAGTTCCAACGGGAGTGCGAAGTGGAGGGCGGGTCCACCTTCTTCATGTAGCCAATCAGATGAGCTAATCGCTAACTCTCGATTTACTCTTATCTGATTGGTTTAAAAACACGCCAGTCACCAGAACACATCTTTAACATAATTTGGCTCAGACCCGTTCTCGTTGCTGCAATGGTACTTTTAATAATGCACACATGCATGTTAAATAATAAATAAATAAAAGAACAAATGAATAAATAAATGAATAAATAAACCATGATTACTTAAGGTTACAAATACACACACACACACACTCCATCATTGCAATCTTGACATCGCAGCCTGTTCATTATATCCGCAATAAAATATAATAATAAAATAGTAAACCTAACATATAAAAATTACTCTGTTTAAATTAGGGCTGGGCGATAAAACGATCTCGATATGGCATCGCGATAATATTTATTTAGACTACGATGATAAACTTTTGACATGTTTACTCGATATGGATAGACCTAACAGCCTATTACAAAGCAGAAATAAACGGACAACAGCCAGTCAGAACGCAGATTTTGGCTTGTGCGTCTAAGTACACGCCCATTTGCTAGCAGAGCACTGTTTGAGCTACCGGCAGTGAAGAAAGTGAGTGTAAAGAAAAATGAGTGGAAACGACGAACTCGAACTATCTTCCAAAGCTGAGGAAATTGTTGACAAAAAAGGTAACAAGACGTCAATTATATGGAAGTGGTTTGGAAAGCTGAAAAGCGACGACGCAGCAAATAAAGACGGTCTCGCGAAATATGCCGTCGGTCGGTGATAACCAAGACGGGAAACACAAATAAAACCTTTTCGGTCACCTGAAAAGGTACCATCCCAGCGACCACACCGAGAGTATGAAAATGCGGGCCCATGTTAATGTTACTCCGTCCAAAAGTTTTGCAGACTAGTCTTTCTGGCAAAAAACCTATAATAGGGTAATTAGGGTTACATGAGCACTACCTAAAAGGTGTAGCATACTGACTGCTTTACAATGTTGACATTTTGCACTTTTTACTCAGATTGCTACCTCTAAAACATTTGAGATATTTAAAACCAGTACACAATTAATATTTTATTTATCTGACAGTTAAGTACTTAAATCTGCCAGGGACTTTGTGGTTCACTTGTTTACATTTGTTGTCTTGGTTGTACCTCTGCAAACATTTTGAAATGTTTGCTGCCCTGCCAAAGAAATTTGATGTGATAGTACTGTAGTCACAGCTTTTAGTTTGATATTTTATAATCAGTTACAAGGCAAGCTAACTTGCATTGTTTTGTCAAGGCAGATAAAGCATGTTTGCTAAAAGTAAAATGTTAACATTTAGATTTAAAGTTTATCAATATTCTTTTATAACAAAATATATTCTCAACCAATCCATGTTTGCACAGTTAAATGTTTGCATTGTTATTTATTTATGTTAATAAACTATATAGTTCAACTATTGAACCTTCTGGTTTCTTCAGGCATCATTATCAGTATACTTTTCAAACGGGCAGCATTATTAAATTATATATCGTAACAAATATCGATATCGATCAATATGGAAAAAAATATCGTGATAATATATTTTGCCATATCGCCCAGCCCTAGTTTAAATAGTCAGTAGTACAATTCGTATCATTCACAGTAAGCACCGCTCCACTGTGATGTTTCCAAGCATATTTTTAGCATGTAAAGCGGATGATTTTCTACGTCGGTATTGGAGCGTGAGTAAAGTACAAAGCCTATAATAAAGAATAGTTTAGCATCCAAATACATCGCAAATGTAAAAACATTTTGATTGTAAAGAGAGCGTTTTTTTATTACGTGTTCTGTTCTGAATATCATTCAATTTCAAGGATTTGTTGTGGAATGTTTTGAGAGTATCATCAAATAAGAATAATTCTCTCGTTTTAGTGATTCCCTAGTTATTTTTTTTATAATTCTAATCAGGTAAGGCAAGTAATATTCTCTGTGTCTTTATATAAATAAACCAAAACAAAAAAGTTTGAGCACCGCTGCTTTATGGCACGTTTTGGATTGTGGTCAGCACAGAAAACAGCGCACAATTCTTAAATGGTTTGAAAGTTATATTGAAATGCTTACAAAGGAATGGATAAGAGGAATCGACATTTTTATTTAAAAACAAGTCATCTGAAACCTGACATCAAGTAAGGTGAGGAACAACGAATTTCACACACTTGGAAAATGCTTTTTATTTGAATGAGTGAATGTGGCTCTTAAAAGAGCCATTGTTGCTGCCCTTAAAAGGACATTTGTTGCTTCATCTTCTGAGTTCCACCTGCAGAGCTTCTCGGAGGTTGCTCAGCAGAAGCTGGTTTCCCTCTGGTCTCAGGTGGACTCCGTCTCTGCACAGATGGAACAAGCCGATGTTTCTGTGGTGAATGCAGCGCATCTGCCTCTCTGCCAAGAAGCCAGACATGGCGCCGTTGATCCACCGCCGGCTTCGTTCAATGCCATAGCCAGTCCTGCCAGTCTGTCCTCTCCAATTTAGACGGGGTAAAATGCCAGAAAACACCAGCCTGGTTCTGGGAAACATTTGTAAGACTTCGGTCAGGTCACTCTTTATTTCCCGAAGAAAATCGAGGCGGTTGCGGCCCACCCGACACAAACTGTTCCCTCCCAGGTGAATAATGAGAATATCTGGAGCTGTAGCTTTGGCCCTGAGAGAGCGCAGAGCTGGAAACAGCTGCTCCCAGAGTCTGCCTCCTCTGCCGTCCCAGGTGATCTCACACTGAAGACCGAGGTTTCCGTCCTGGCGTTGCTCACAGAAGCGAGTATGCAGTGTGCGGATGATGGAACTGCCGACAATCCAAACACGTGAAGCCATCTCAAAGACGAGTGAGGGAATGTGATTTACAACCAGTATTTATGAGTGTTGCACGTTTGGTTCCTAAAGGTGTTACAGGCCCCACCCATTTCCAGATTCAATAATCGGCTCGTTCTTAAATAGTAGAGCACGTTCGCACATGCGCAGTCTTCAAAAACGGTGCTTTAAATCTCTTGACAAACTAAAAAACATAAATAACATTTGTATGTGTTCTAAACAAAAGACACAGGTTGTACTGAATGTCAGCTTGTTTATTTGGCTCAAGATAAGAATTTATTAAGTCCACATGTCATGCAAACAAGAAATGCTTCTAACTAGGTCGAGAGCTGTCGTTCGTGAATGTTCGTTGGAGCTCTACAGCACACATCTTCTCGACAGTCAATGCGAGGTTACGTTATTGCCCATCGTGCACAGCAACCCTAAAGGCACAGGGTGGCGGTGCCACCGGCTTGGGCCCGCCATCGCTGCTTGCAGCTATATTTATTATTATTTTTTTTACGACTATTGGGGCACTTTTGGGGCTCTTAACATGCTCAAAAACTCTTGAAACTTTGCACACGGGTCAGAACCCGCGGCCATTAGGGCCGGGCTGAAGCTGGTACCCGGGCGTGGCAGGGGGGCTCGACAGCGCCCCCTGGAACAGGGTCCGAAAACTTGGTCCATAAATCAAACACGCTTGCATGTAATAATATGAAACTCGGTACACTTCTAGATCTCATTGGGCCGAACAACTTTCGTGCTCTAAGTTTTACGCCAGCCAACAGGAAGTCGGCTATTATGGGTTGTTTGGAAACACATGCTCTGGAATTATATATATTCCTCCTAGAGAATTAATACAATCGCCACCAACCTCGGTCAGCATGAAGTCAAGACATTGAGGATGCTACATTGTGGACAGATTTTTGATATCTCTAACGTTTTGGCCGTGGCGAGGAAAAGAATTTATGACTAAAAAAGGACACAAAGTGTGTTATAACTTAGTTAGTTCTATCTATAGTTACAAAACTCGGCGTGTATATTGTTCTCGTCGAGCCGAACAACTTTCTAATTTACAGTCATTAGCTCCGACCAACAGACAGTCAGATGTTTTGGTTTGAATGTGGAACACATAGCAAATGAACTTTGAAGCTCCAAAAAGCACATAAAGGTAGCATTAAAGCAAGGAAGTGTGATATAACTTCTGCATACATTAACTGATCTCGATGAAACTTCAGCAGTGTGTCACATGGATGTGACTATTGTGATACAAAGTTATAGCGCCACCAACTGGCAGAAGGAAGTGTGTCACTTTCAAAATGCTTTTAAATCACCCTCTTATGTCTCAAGTGAACAAACAGACCAACAGAAAGTCAGATATTTTGGTTTGAATGTGGAACACATTGCAAATGAACTTTGAAGCTCCAAAAAGCACATAAAGGCAGCATAAAAGCAAGGAAGTGTGTTATAACTTCTGCATACATTAACTGATCTCGATGAAACTTCAGCAGTGCGTAAATTATAATTACATTAATAAACCTGTACAGAGACCTCCGGATAAATACTGGCCTTCTGGATTAACACGTTTAAGTGCTGCAAAAGATATTGACCTATGACATCAAAAATTATTCTACATTTGAATTACCTCATAGATGTGACTATTGTGGTTCACGGTCATAGGCCCTGTCCCAAATGGCACACTTCATATGAATTTTCAGTCTTGTGTACTTATTTCGTGTGTCCATTAACTCCATGAGACCGTAGGGTATCTCATTTTTCATTTTAGGTATCGGAAGGGTGCTCACGCATACTTTGTGGTTGATATGTGCCCTCCATGCGCACTTTTGCAGAGCCCACGCTGATGCAAGCTCTACAGCACACGTCTTCTCGACGGTCAAAGCGAGGTTACGTTATTGCCCATCGTGCTTGCAAAGCATCACTATTGTAATCTCACATACTTATTAGTGGTGCTTGCAAAGCATCACTATTGTAATCTCACATACTTATTAGTGGTGCTTGCAAAGCATCACTATTGTAATCTCACATACTTATTATTTTTATTAGTGGTGCTTGCAAAGCATCACTATTGTAATCTCACATACTTATTAGTGGTGCTTGCAAAGCATCACTATTGTAATCTCACATACTTATTATTAGTGGTGCTTGCAAAGCATCACTATTGTAATCTCACATACTTATTAGTGGTGCTTGCAAAGCATCACTATTGTAATCTCACATACTTATTAGTGGTGCTTGCAAAGCATCACTATTGTAATCTCACATACTTATTAGTGGTGCTTGCAAAGCATCACTATTGTAATCTCACATACTTATTATTAGTGGTGCTTGCAAAGCATCACTATTGTAATCTCACATACTTATTAGTGGTGCTTGCAAAGCATCACTATTGTAATCTCACATACTTATTAGTGGTGCTTGCAAAGCATCACTATTGTAATCTCACATACTTATTAGTGGTGCTTGCAAAGCATCACTATTGTAATCTCACATCTATCTCCGTACAAAACTTCGGCACCTAACTCGGCCCGCACCGTTTGGCGTAGACCCACGAATGGGGTGTCAAATCGAACGGCCTATTGAGGACACGTGTGCTATGACTTTTATAATCGATCGGGGGTATGGTATTTGCCCCAGGGGCAAAAAAGCGGCCAAAAAATCCCATAGACTTAACATTGCGACAAACTTTGACGTCTCACAGCTCCGAGCGAGGATTTCGCAGAAATGTGTGATTTGCCACATTTGAAGAGGCTGGCAGGCTCTGTAAGAGCATACCTCAATATGGGGTAAAAGTTGCACCCCTGGGGGGCAGGAGCTGCCCAAAGTTGCCCCCATTGACTTACAATGGTGTAGGACAGCCCATGAAATAGTCATATTGTATTGAACATAGCTCTGGATCACAGTGTCATAGAGACAAGGGGGCGGGCTCATTTGACTCAGACGACCAATCAGTCTCTCAGGATCATTGTGAAGCTATCAAGCCACGCCCTAGCAACAATTTAAAGCACCTTAGCAACAAGTCCCATAGACTTCTAATGAAAGACATCAAAGGGATATCTCCGGATAGAAGTGTCATAGAAACACAAGGGTGGTCTCGTTTGACTCGGGGCAGCAAACAGCCAATCATGAATCACCTCAACACTTCCTAGCCCCTCCCTAGCAACCATTGTCGACCACCATAGCAACCAAAATCCATAGAGGGATATCTTCCATTCTGAATGTCACAGAGGCATGGGAGTTGGTTTATATCATTCATACTGACAAGCAGCCTTTGGAGATTCATGATTGGCAGCTGCCAAGCCACTCCTAGCAACTAAACAGAGAACCCTAGCAACCGAGTAACAAATCACATATTTCTGCACTAGAAAATCGTACAGACTTCTGGGTTGATTTATTTCAACCAGGATGGCAAGGAGACTTCATTAGTATCACTATGGTAACTTCCTAGCAACCAGATGGGGTTACCCTAGCAACCGAGTAACAAATCACATATCTCTGCACCAGAAAACACTACAGACTTCGGGTTGACTTATTTCACTCAGGATGGAAAGGAGCCAAGTATTGTATTACCTTGGTAACTGCATAGCAACCACATGGGCTTACCCTAGCAACCGAGTAACAAATCACATATTTCTGCACCAGAAAATCGTACAGACTTCTGGGTTGACTTATTTCACTCAGGATGGAAAGGAGCCAAGTATTGTATTACCTTGGTAACTGCATAGCAACCACATGGGCTTACCCTAGCAACCGAGTAACAAATCACATATTTCTGCACCAGAAAATAGTACAGACTTCCGGGTTGACTTATTTCACTCAGGATGGAAAGGAGCCAAGTATTGTATTACCTTGGTAACTGCATAGCAACCACATGGGCTTACCCTAGCAACCCAGTAACAAATCACATATTTCTGCACCAGAAAATCGTACAGACTTCTGGGTTGATTTATTTATGACCATAAATTTTGTTCTTTTCAAGTTACAACATGCTGTTTGACGAGTTTTGCCACGGCAAGCACCACTCACATTTTCTTCAGGAAATTTACCTATCTAGTTAGTGGTGCTTGCAAAGCATCACTATTGTAATCTCACATACTTATTAGTGGTGCTTGCAAAGCATCACTATTGTAATCTCACATACTTATTATTTTATTTTTATTTTATTTTATATCTCTTAACAAAACTTCGGCACCTAACTCGCCCACCGTTTGGCGTAGACCCACGAATGAGGTGTCAAATCGAGCGGCCTATTGAGGACACGTGTGCTATGACTTTTATAATCGATCGAGGTATGGTATTTGCCCCAGGGGCAAAAAGCGGCCAAAAAATCCCATAGACTTAACATTGAGACAAACTTTGGCGTCTCACAGCTCCAAGCGAGGATTTCGTAGAAACGTGTGATTTGCCACATTTGAAGAGGCTGGCAGGCTCTGTAAGAGCATACCTCAATATGGGGTAAAAGTTGCACCCCTGGGGGCAGGAGCTGCCCAAAGATGCCCCAATTGACTTACAATGGTGTAGGACAGCCCATGAAATGAAAAGTCATAGGATTGTATTGAACATAGCTCTGGATCACAGTGTCATAGAGACGAGGGGGTGGGCTCATTTGACTCAGACGACCAATCAGTCTCTCAGGATCATTGTGAAGCTATCAAGCCACGCCCTAGCAACCATTTAAGAGCACCTTAGCAACAAGTCCCATAGACTTCTAATGAAAGCAGATCAAAGGGATATCTCCGGATAGAAGTGTCATAGAAACACAAGGGTGGTCTCGTTTGACTCGGGACAGCAAACAGCCAATCATGAATCACCTCAACACTTCCTAGCCCCTCCCTAGCAACCATTGTTGACCACCATAGCAACCAAAATCCATAGAGGGATATCTTCCATTCTGAATGTCACAGAGGCATGGGAGTTGGTTTATATCATTCATACTGACAAGCAGCCTTTGGAGATTCATGATTGGCAGCTGCCAAGCCACTCACTAGCAACTAAACAGAGAACCCTAGCAACCGTGTAACAAATCACTATATTTCTGCACTAGAAAATCAGAACAGACTTCTGGGTTGATTTATTTCAACCAGGATGGCAAGGAGACTTCATTAGTATCACTATGGTAACTGCCTAGCAACCAGATGGGGTTACCCTAGCAACCGAGTAACAAATCACATATCTCTGCATCAGAAAACACTAGAGACTTCGGGTTGACTTATTTCACTCAGGATGGCAAGGAGCCATGTATTAGTATTACCTATGGTAACTGCCTAGCAACCACATGGACTTACCCTAGCAACCGAGTAACAAATCACATATCTCTGCATCACAGAAAATCATAGAGACTTCTGGGTTGACTTATTTCAATCAGGATGGCAAGGAGACCAAGTATTGTATTACCTATGGTAACTGCATAGCAACCACATGGGGTTACCCTAGCAACCGAGTAACAAATCACATATTTCTGCACCAGAAAATAGTACGAGACTTCCGGGTTGACTTATTTCACTCAGGATGGAAAGGAGCCACGTCATTAGTATCACCTATGGTAACTGCCTAGCAACCACATGGGCTTACCCTAGCAACTGAGTAACAAATCACATATTTCTGCACCAGAAAATCGTACAGACTTCTGGGTTGATTTATTTATGACCATAAATTTTGTTCTTTTCAAGTTACAACATGCTGTTTGACGAGTTTTGCCACGGCAAGCACCACTCACATTTTCTTCAGGAAATGTACCTATCTAGTTAGTGGTGCTTGCAAAGCATCACTATTGTAATCTCACATACTTATTAGTGGTGCTTGCAAAGCATCACTATTGTAATCTCACATCTATCTCCGTACAAAACTTCGGCACCTAACTCGGCCCGCACCGTTTGGCGTAGACCCACGAATGGGGTGTCAAATCGAACGGCCTATTGAGGACACGTGTGCTATGACTTTTATAATCGATCGAGGTATGGTATTTGCCCCAGGGGCAAAAAGCGACCAAAAATCCCATACACTTAACATTGCGACAAACTTTGACGTGTCACAGCTCCGGCGAGGATTTGCAGAAATGTGTCATTTGCCACATTTGAAGAGGCTGGCAGGCTCTGTAGAGCATACCTCAATATGGGGTAAAAGTTGCACCCTGAGGCAGGAGCTGCCCAAAGTTGCCCCATTGACTTACAATGGTGTAGGACAGCCCATGAAATAGTGATATTGTATTGAACATAGCTCTGGATCACAGTGTCATAGAGACAAGGGGCGGGCTCATTTGACTCAGACGACCAATCAGTCCTCAGGATCATTGTGAAGCTATCAAGCCACGCCCTAGCAACAATTTAAAGCACCTTAGCAACAAGTCCCATAGACTTCTAATGAAAGACATCAAAGGGATATCTCGGATAGAAGTGTCATAGAAACACAAGGGTGGTCTCGTTTGACTCAGGGCAGCAAACAGCCAATCATGAATCACCTCAACACTTCCTAGCCCTCCTAGCAACCATTGTCGACCACCATAGCAACCAAAATCCATAGAGGGATATCTTCCATTCTGAATGTCACAGAGGCATGGGAGTTGGTTTATATCATTCATACTGACAAGCAGCCTTGAGTACTATCACTGATTGGCAGCTGCCTAGCACTCCTAGCAACTAAACAGGGTAACCCTAGCAACCGAGTAACAAATCACATATTTCTGCACTAGAAAATAGTACAGACTTCTGGGTTGATTTATTTCAACCAGGATGGCAAGGACACTTCATTAGTATCACTATGGTAACTTCCTAGCAACCAGATGGGGTTACCCTAGCAACCGAGTAACAAATCACATATCTCTGCACCAGAAAACACTACAGACTTCGGGTTGATTTATTTCACTCAGGATGGAAAGGAGCCAAGTGATTACTATTACTATGGTAACTGCATAGCAACCAGATGGGCTTACCCTAGCAACCGAGTAACAAATCACATATTTCTGCACCAGAAAATCGTACAGACTTCTGGGTTGACTTATTTCAACTCAGGATGGAAAGGAGCCAAGTCATTAGTATCACTATGGTAACTGCATAGCAACCACATGGGCTTACCCTAGCAACCGAGTAACAAATCACATATTTCTGCACCAGAAAATAGTACAGACTTCGGGTTGACTTATTTCACTCAGGATGGAAAGGAGCCAAGTATTGTATTACCTTGGTAACTGCATAGCAACCACATGGGCTTACCCTAGCAACCGAGTAACAAATCACATATTTCTGCACCAGAAAATCGTACAGACTTCTGGGTTGATTTATTTATGACCATAAATTTTGTTCTTTTCAAGTTACAACATGCTGTTTGACGAGTTTTGCCACGGCAAGCACCACTCACATTTTCTTCAGGAAATGTACCTATCTAGTTATTTTTATTATTTTTATTAGTGGTGCTTGCAAAGCATCACTATTGTAATCTCACATCTATCTCCGTACAAAACTTCGGCACCTAACTCGGCCCGCACCGTTTGGCGTAGACCCACGAATGGGGTGTCAAATCGAACGGCCTATTGAGGACACGTGTGCTATGACTTTTATAATCGATCGGGGGTATGGTATTTGCCCCAGGGGCAAAAAAGCGGCCAAAAAATCCCATAGACTTAACATTGCGACAAACTTTGACGTGTCACAGCTCCGGCGAGGATTTCGCAGAAATGTGTGATTTGCCACATTTGAAGAGGCTGGCAGGCTCTGTAAGAGCATACCTCAATATGGGGTAAAAGTTGCACCCCTGGGGGCAGGAGCTGCCCAAAGTTGCCCCCATTGACTTACAATGGTGTAGGACAGCCCATGAAATAGTGATATTGTATTGAACATAGCTCTGGATCACAGTGTCATAGAGACAAGGGGCGGGCTCATTTGACTCAGACGACCAATCAGTCTCTCAGGATCATTGTGAAGCTATCAAGCCACGCCCTAGCAACAATTTAAAGCACCTTAGCAACAAGTCCCATAGACTTCTAATGAAAGACATCAAAGGGATATCTCCGGATAGAAGTGTCATAGAAACACAAGGGTGGTCTCGTTTGACTCGGGGCAGCAAACAGCCAATCATGAATCACCTCAACACTTCCTAGCCCCTCCCTAGCAACCATTGTCGACCACCATAGCAACCAAAATCCATAGAGGGATATCTTCCATTCTGAATGTCACAGAGGCATGGGAGTTGGTTTATATCATTCATACTGACAAGCAGCCTTTGGAGATTCATGATTGGCAGCTGCCAAGCCACTCCCTAGCAACTAAACAGAGAACCCTAGCAACCGAGTAACAAATCACATATTTCTGCACTAGAAAATCGTACAGACTTCTGGGTTGATTTATTTCAACCAGGATGGCAAGGAGACTTCATTAGTATCACTATGGTAACTTCCTAGCAACCAGATGGGGTTACCCTAGCAACCGAGTAACAAATCACATATCTCTGCACCAGAAAACACTACAGACTTCCGGGTTGACTTATTTCACTCAGGATGGAAAGGAGCCAAGTATTGTATTACCTTGGTAACTGCATAGCAACCACATGGGCTTACCCTAGCAACCGAGTAACAAATCACATATTTCTGCACCAGAAAATCGTACAGACTTCTGGGTTGACTTATTTCACTCAGGATGGAAAGGAGCCAAGTATTGTATTACCTTGGTAACTGCATAGCAACCACATGGGCTTACCCTAGCAACCGAGTAACAAATCACATATTTCTGCACCAGAAAATAGTACAGACTTCCGGGTTGACTTATTTCACTCAGGATGGAAAGGAGCCAAGTATTGTATTACCTTGGTAACTGCATAGCAACCACATGGGCTTACCCTAGCAACCGAGTAACAAATCACATATTTCTGCACCAGAAAATCGTACAGACTTCTGGGTTGATTTATTTATGACCATAAATTTTGTTCTTTTCAAGTTACAACATGCTGTTTGACGAGTTTTGCCATGGCAAGCACCACTCACATTTTCTTCAGGAAATGTACCTATCTAGTTTTTATTAGTGGTGCTTGCAAAGCATCACTATTGTAATCTCACATACTTATTATTGGTGCTTCATTATCATTATTGTAATCTTACTTCTATATCTCTTAACAAAACTTCGGCACCTAACTCGGCCCGCACCGTTTGGCGTAGACCCACGAATGGGGTGTCAAATCGAACGGCCTATTGAGGACACGTGTGCTATGACTTTTATAATCGATCGGGGTATGGTATTTGCCCCAGGGGCAAAAAAGCAGCCAAAAAATCCCATAGACTTAACATTGAGACAAACTTTGACGCGTCACAGCTCCAAGCGAGGATTTCAGTAGAAACGTGTGATTTGCCACATTTGAAGAGGCTGGCAGGCTCTGTAAGAGCATACCTCAATATGGGGTAAAAGTTGCACCCTGGGGGCAGGAGCTGCCCAAAGATGCCCCAATTGACTTACAATGGTGTAGGACAGCCCATGAAATGAAAAGTGCATAGGATTTGTATTGAACATAGCTCTGGATCACAGTGTCATAGAGACAAGGGGTGGGCTCATTTGACTCAGACGACCAATCAGTCTCTCAGGATCATTGTGAAGCTATCAAGCCACGCCCTAGCAACCATTAAGAGCACCTTAGCAACAAGTCCCATAGACTTCTATTGAAACAGATCAAAGGGATATCTCCGGATAGAAGTGTCATAGAAACACAAGGGTGGTCTCGTTTGACTCGGGGCAGCAAACAGCCAATCATGAATCACCTCAACACTTCCTAGCCCCTCCCTAGCAACCATTGTCGACCACCATAGCAACCAAAATCCATAGAGGGATATCTTCCATTCTGAATGTCACAGAGGCATGGGAGTTGGTTTATATCATTCATACTGACAAGCAGCCTTTGGAGATTCATGATTGGCAGCTGCCAAGCCACTCCCTAGCAACTAAACAGAGAACCCTAGCAACCGAGTAACAAATCACATATTTCTGCACTAGAAAATCAGTACAGACTTCTGGGTTGATTTATTTCAACCAGGATGGCAAGGAGACTTCATTAGTATCACTATGGTAACTTCCTAGCAACCAGATGGGGTTACCCTAGCAACCGAGTAACAAATCACATATCTCTGCACCAGAAAACACTACAGACTTCCGGGTTGACTTATTTCACTCAGGATGGAAAGGAGCCAAGTATTGTATTACCTTGGTAACTGCATAGCAACCACATGGGCTTACCCTAGCAACCGAGTAACAAATCACATATTTCTGCACCAGAAAATCGTACAGACTTCTGGGTTGACTTATTTCACTCAGGATGGAAAGGAGCCAAGTATTGTATTACCTTGGTAACTGCATAGCAACCACATGGGCTTACCCTAGCAACCGAGTAACAAATCACATATTTCTGCACCAGAAAATAGTACAGACTTCGGGTTGACTTATTTCACTCAGGATGGAAAGGAGCCAAGTATTGTATTACCTTGGTAACTGCATAGCAACCACATGGGCTTACCCTAGCAACCGAGTAACAAATCACATATTTCTGCACCAGAAAATCGTACAGACTTCTGGGTTGATTTATTTATGACCATAAATTTTGTTCTTTTCAAGTTACAACATGCTGTTTGACGAGTTTTGCCACGGCAAGCACCACTCACATTTTCTTCAGGAAATGTACCTATCTAGTTTTTATTAGTGGTGCTTGCAAAGCATCACTATTGTAATCTCACATACTTATTATTGTACTATTATTATTTTATTATTGTTCTTATTTTTTATATCTCTTAGATCAAATACTTCGAGCACTCTAATCTCTCGTCCCCAACGCTAACTCGCTTGGCGTAGACCCACTAATGAGGTGTCAAATCGAACGGCCTATTGAGGACACGTGTGCTATGACTTTTATAAGTCGATCGGGGTATGGTATTTGCCCCAGGGGCAAAAAAGTGGCCAAAAATCCCATAGACTTAACATTGAGACAAACTTTGACGCGTCACAGCTCCAAGCTAGGATTTCGTGAGAAACGTGTGATTTGCCACATTTGAAGAGGCTGGCAGGCTCTGTAAGAGCATACCTCAATATGGGGTAAAAGTTGCACCCCTGGGGGCAGGAGCTGCCCAAAATTGCCCCAATTGACTTACAATGGTGTAGGACAGCCCATGAAATGAAAAGTGCATAGGATTTGTATTGAACATAGCTCTGGATCACAGTGTCATAGAGACAAGGGGGTGGCCTCATTTGACTCAGACGACCAATCAGTCTCTCAGGATCATTGTGAAGCTATCAAGCCACGCCCTAGCAACCATTTAAGAGCACCTTAGCAACAAGTCCCATAGACTTCTAATGAAACAGATCAAAGGGATATCTCCGGATAGAAGTGTCATAGAAACACAAGGGTGGTCTCGTTTGACTCGGGACAGCAAACAGCCAATCATGCATCACCTCAACACTTCCTAGCCCCTCCCTAGCAACCATTGTCGAGCACCATAGCAACCAAAATCCATAGAGGGATATCTTCCATTCTGAATGTCACAGAGGCATGGGAGTTGGTTTATATCATTCATACTGACAAGCAGCCTTTGGAGATTCATGATTGGCAGCTGCCAAGCCACTCCCTAGCAACTAAACAGAGAACCCTAGCAACCGAGTAACAAATCACATATTTCTGCACCAGAAAATCAGTAGAGACTTCTGGGTTGATTTATTTCAACCAGGATGGCAAGGAGACTTGATTAGTATCACTATGGTAACTGCCTAGCAACCAGATGGGGTTACCCTAGCAACCGAGTAACAAATCACATATCTCTGCACCAGAAAACACTAGAGACTTCCGGGTTGACTTATTTCACTCAGGATGGAAAGGAGCCACGTCATTAGTATCACCTATGGTAACTGCCTAGCAACCACATGGGCTTACCCTAGCAACCGAGTAACAAATCACATATTTCTGCATCAGAAAATCATACAGACTTCTGGGTTGACTTATTTCACTCAGGATGGAAAGGAGCCAAGTATTGTATTACCTTGGTAACTGCATAGCAACCACATGGGCTTACCCTAGCAACCGAAAGTAACAAATCACATATTTCTGCACCAGAAAATAGTACAGACTTCCGGGTTGACTTATTTCACTCAGGATGGAAAGGAGCCAAGTATTGTATTACCTTGGTAACTGCATAGCAACCACATGGGCTTACCCTAGCAACCGAGTAACAAATCACATATTTCTGCACCAGAAAATCGTACAGACTTCTGGGTTGATTTATTTATGACCATAAATTTAGTTCTTTTCAAGTTACAACATGCTGTTTGACGACTTTTGCCACGGCAAGCACCACTCACATTTTCTTCAGGAAATGTACCTATCTAGTTATTTTTATTAGTGGTGCTTGCAAAGCATCACTATTGTAATCTCACATACTTATTTTTATTTTTATTTTCTTCTTTTTATTATTATTCTATCTCCTACAAAACTTCGCACCTAACTCGTCCCGCACCGCTTGCGTAGACCCACAAATGAGGTGTCAAATCGAACGGCCTATTGAGGACACGTGTGCTATGACTTTTATAGCTGATCGGGTACGGTATTTGCCCCAGGGGCAAAAAAGCGGCCGAAAAATCCCATAGACTTAACATTGTGACAAACTTTGAGCGCCACAGCTCCGAGCTAGGATTTCACAGAAACGTGTGATTTGCCACATTTGAAGAGGCTGGCAGGCTCTGTAAGAGCATACCTCAATATGGGGTAAAAGTTGCACCCTGGGGGCAGGAGCTGCCCAAAAATGCCCCAATTGACTTATAATGGTGTAGGACTGCCCATGAAATGAAAAGGCATAGGGATTTGTATTGAACATAGCTCTGGATCACAGTGTCATAGAGACCAGGGGTGGGCTCATTTTACTCAGACGACCAATCAGCTCTCTCAGGATCATTGTGAAGCTATCAAGCCACGCCCTAGCAACCATTAAGAGCACCTTAGCAACAAGTCCCATAGACTTCTATTGAAACAGATCAAAGGGATATCTCCGGATAGAAGTGTCATAGAAACACAAGGGTGGTCTCTGTTTGACTCGGGACAGCAAACAGCCAATCATGCATCAAATCAACACTTCCTAGCCCTCCCTAGCAACCATTGTCGAGCACCTTAACAACCAAAATCCATAGAGGGATATCTTCCATTCTGAATGTCACAGAGGCATGGGAGTTGGTTTATATCATTCATACTGACAAGCAGCCTTTGGAGATTCATGATTGGCAGCTGCCAAGCCACTCCCTAGCAACTAAACAGAGTACCCTAGCAACCGCTTAGCAGTAACTATATCTCTGCACCACAAAATCAGAGAGACTTCTGGGTTGATTTATTTCAATCAGGATGGCAAGGAGACTTGATTAGTATCACTATGGTAACTGCCTAGCAACCAGATGGGGTTACCCTAGCAACCGAGTAACAAATCACATATCTCTGCACCAGAAAGACGTAGAGACTTCGGGTTGATTTATTTCAACCAGGATGGCAAGGACACTTCATTAGTATCACTATGGTAACTGCCTAGCAACCAGATGGGCTTACCCTAGCAACCGAGTAACAAATCACATATCTCTGCATCAGAAAACACTACAGACTTCCGGGTTGACTTATTTCACTCAGGATGGAAAGGACCCATGTATTAGTATTACCTATGGTAACTGCATAGCAACCACATGGGCTTACCCTAGCAACCGAGTAACAAATCACATATTTCTGCACCAGAAAATCGTACAGACTTCTGGGCTGATTTATTTATGACCAGTAATTTTGTTACTTTTCAAGTTACAACATGCTGTTTGATCGAGTTTTGCCACGGCAAGCACCACTCACATTTTCTTCAGGAAATGTACCTATCTAGTTATTTTTATTTTTCTTATTTTTATATCTCTTAACAAAACTTGGCACCTAACTCGTCTCCTAGCACCGCTTGGCGTAGACCCACTAATGAGGTGTCAAATCGAACGCCTATTGAGGACACGTGTGCTATGACTTTTATAGCTGATCGGGTACGGTACTTGCCCTAGGGCAAAAAAGCAGCCTAAAAATCCCATAGACTTAACATTGAGACAAACTTTGACGCGTCACAGCTCCAAGCTAGGATTTCAGAGAACGCGTGTGATTTGCCACATTTGAAGAGGCTGGCAGGCTCTGTAAGAGCATACCTCAATATGGGGTAAAAGCTGCACCCCTGGGGGCAGGAGCTGCCCAAAAATGCCCCAATTGACTTATAATGGTGTAGGACTGCCCCTGAAATGAAAAGGCATAGGGATTTGTATTGAACATAGCTCTGGATCACAGTGTCATAGAGACGCAGGGGTGGCCTCATTTTACTCAGACGACCAATCAGTCTCTCAGGATCATTGTGAAGCTATCAAGCCACGCCCTAGCAACCATTAAGAGCACCTTAGCAACAAGTCCCATAGACTTCTATTGAAACAGATCAAAGGGATATCTCCGGATAGAAGTGTCATAGAAACACAAGGGTGGTCTCGTTTTACTCAGGACAGCAAACAGCCAATCATGCATCAAATCAACACTTCCTAGCCCCTCCCTAGCAACCATTGTCGAAAGCACCTTAACAACCAAAATCCATAGAGGGATATCTTCCATTCTGAATGTCACAGAGGCATGGGAGTTGGTTTATATCATTCATACTGACAAGCAGCCTTTGGAGATTCATGATTGGCAGCTGCCAAGCCACTCCTAGCAACTAAACAGAGTACCCTAGCAACCGCTAAGCAGTAACTATATCTCTGCACCAGAAAATCAGAGAGACTTCTGGGTTGATTTATTTCAATCAGGATGGCAAGGACACTTGATTAGTATCACTATGGTAACTGCCTAGCAACCAGATGGGGTTACCCTAGCAACCGAGTAACAAATCACATATCTCTGCATCAGAAAAACGTAGAGACTTCCGGGTTGACTTATTTCAATCAGGATGGAAAGGAGACTTCATTAGTATCACTATGGTAACTGCCTAGCAACCAGATGGGCTTACCCTAGCAACCGAGTAACAAATCACATATCTCTGCATCACAAAAACATACAGACTTCCTGGTTTGACTTATTTCAATCAGGATGGCAAGGACACTTGATTAGTATCACTATGGTAACTGCCTAGCAACCACATGGGGTTACCCTAGCAACCTACTAACAAATCACATATTTCTGCACCAGAACATTATACAGACTTCTGGGTTGATTTATTTATGACCACAATTTCTGTTCTTTTCAAGCAGGCTATTTGACGAGTTTTGCCACGGCAAGCACCACTCACATTTTCTTCAGGAAATGTACCTATCTAGTTAGTTTTATTATTTTTATTAGTGGTGCTTGCAAAGCATCACTATTGTAATCTCACATACTTATTATTTTTATTAGTGGTGCTTGCAAAGCATCACTATTGTAATCTCACATACTTATTATACTTTTTATTTTTAGTGGTGCTTGCAAAGCATCACTATTGTAATCTCACATACTTATTAGTGGTGCTTGCAAAGCATCACTATTGTAATCTCACATACTTATTATTTTTATTTTTATTTTTATTTTTATATCTCTTAACAAAACTTCGGCACCTAACTCGTCCCAAGACCGCTTGGCGTAGACCCACCTAATGAGGTGTCAAATCGAACGGCCTATTGAGGACACGTGTGCTATGACTTTTATAAGCTTATCGGGTACGGTATTTGCCCCAGGGGCAAAAAAGCGCCTAAAAATCACATAGACTTAACATTGAGACAAACTTTGACGCGTCACAGCTCCAAGCGTAGGATTTCAGTAGAAACGTGTGATTTGCCACATTTGAAGAGGCTGGCAGGCTCTGTAAGAGCATACCTCAATATGGGGTAAAAGTTGCACCCCTGGGGGCAGGAGCTGCCCAAAAATGCCCCAATTGACTTATAATGGTGTAGGACTGCCCATGAAATGAAAAGGCATAGGGATTTGTATTGAACATAGCTCTGGATCACAGTGTCATAGAGACGAGGGGTGGGCTCATTTTACTCAGACGACCAATCAGTCTCTCAGGATCATTGTGAAGCTATCAAGCCACGCCCTAGCAACCATTAAGAGCACCTTAGCAACAAGTCCCATAGACTTCTATTGAAACATATCAAAGGGATATCTCCGGATAGAAGTGTCATAGAAACACAAGGGTGGTCTCTGCTTTGACTCGGGACAGCAAACAGCCAATCATGCATCAAATCAACACTTCCTAGCCCCTCCCTAGCAACCATTGTCGAGCACCTTAACAACCAAAATCCATAGAGGGATATCTTCCATTCTGAATGTCACAGAGGCATGGGAGTTGGTTTATATCATTCATACTGACAAGCAGCCTTTGGAGATTCATGATTGGCAGCTGCCAAGCCACTCCCTAGCAACTAAACAGAGTACCCTAGCAACCGCTTAGCAGTAACTATATCTCTGCACCAGAAAATCAGAGAGACTTCTGGGTTGATTTATTTCAATCAGGATGGCAAGGAGACTTGATTAGTATCACTATGGTAACTGCCTAGCAACCAGATGGGGTTACCCTAGCAACCGAAAGTAACAAATCACATATCTCTGCATCAGAAAAACGTAGAGACTTCCGGGTTGACTTATTTCAATCAGGATGGAAAGGACACTTCATTAGTATCACTATGGTAACTGCCTAGCAACCAGATGGGCTTACCCTAGCAACCGAAGTAACAAATCACATATCTCTGCATCACAAAAACATAGAGACTTCCGGGTTGACTTATTTCAATCAGGCTGGCAAGGACACTTGATTAGTATCACTATGGTAACTGCCTAGCAACCAGATGGGGTTACCCTAGCAACCGAGTAACAAATCACATATCTCTGCACCACAAAAATAGTACAGACCTCTGGGTTGATTTATTTCATTCAGGATGGCAAGGACACTTTATTACTATCACTATGGTAACTGCCTAGCAACCAGATGGGGTTACCCTAGCAACCAAGTAACAAATCACATATCTCTGCACCAGAAAATATCACAGACCTCTGGGTTGATTTATTTCACTCAGGATGGCAAGGACACTTGATTACTATCACTATGGTAACTGCCTAGCAACCAGATGGGGTTACCCTAGCAACCGAAAGTAACAAATCACATATCTCTGCACTAGAAAACAGTAGAGACTTCCGGGTTGACTTATTTTACTCAGGATGGCAAGGAGACTTCATTAGTATCACTATGGTAACTGCCTAGCAACCATATGGGGTTACCCTAGCAACCAAGTAACAAATCACATATCTCTGCATCAGAAAAACGTAGATACTTCTGGGTTGGTTTATTTCAATCAGGATGGCAAAGACACTTGATTATGATCACTATGGTAACTGCCTAGCAACAAGGAGGGGTTACCCTAGCAACCGAGTAACAAATCACATATCTCTGCACCAGAAAATTGAAGAGAATTCTGGGTTGATTTATTTTAATCAGGATGGCCAGGAGACTTGATTAGTATCACTATGGTAACTGCCTAGAAACCAGATGGGGTTAACCTAGCAACCGAGTAACAAATCACATATCTTTCCACCAGAAATTTGTAGAGATTTCCGGGTTGACTTATTTCACTCAGGATGGCAAGGAGACTTCATTACTATCACTATGGTAACTGCCTAGCAACCATATGGGGTTACCCTAGCAACCAAGTAACAAATCACATATCTCTGCATCAGAAAAACGTACAGACTTCTGGGTTGGTTTATTTCACTCAGGATGGCAAGAAGACCTGATTACTATCACTATGGCAACTGCCTAGCAACCAGATGGGGTTACCCTAGCAACCGAGTAACAAATCAAATATCTCTGCACTACAAAACAGTAGAGACTTCCGGGTTGACTTATTTTACTCAGGATGGCAAGGACACTTCATTAGTATCACTATGGTAACTGCCTAGCAACCATATGGGGTTACCCTAGCAACCAAGTAACAAATCACATATCTCTGCATCAGAAAAACGTAGATACTTCTGGGTTGGTTTATTTCAATCAGGATGGCAAAGACACTTGATTATGATCACTATGGTAACTGCCTAGCAACAAGGAGGGGTTACCCTAGCAACCGAAAGTAACAAATCACATATCTCTGCACCAGAAAATTGAAG
>NW_026265829.1:0-2259 GCF_025860055.1 Xyrauchen texanus
ACAATACAACATATTTACACATGATTACAAACCTAAAAACAAATTATAAATAAATATCAAGACAGATTAAGACCATAATATACATCTCATTAATAGCCACCAATATCACCTCTACCCAAATGCTTCCATAAAGTAATGAGTTTTAAGGGATGTTTTAAACCTTTTCAAAGATGGTGCAAATCTTATTTCGGAAGGCAAGGAGTTCCATAACTTTGGGGCGACTGAAGAGAATGCCCTATCACCCATTGTTTTTAGCTTCGTTACCGGAACAGCTAAAAGACCGGCATCAGCAGAGCGAAGATTACGTGTTGGGATGTAGGGCATTAAAAACTCGGCGAGATATTTAGGAGCGAGTCCATTCAATGCCTTGTATGTCAACATCAGAATCTTAAAATCAACACGAAATTTAACCGGTAACCAATGCAAGATCTCTAAAATGGGTTTTATATGATCTCTTTGTCTTGTCCTAGTCAGAATACGTGCGGCAGAGTTTTGTACCCACTGAAGTTTGTTCAGAATAGATTTTGATGCTCCTGCTAACAAGGCATTACAATAATCAATTCGAGAAAAAAACAGAGTATTAATTAATTTTTCAGCTACAGGAAAGGACAGCGTGGTCCGTAATCTGGATATGTTTCTAAGATGAAAAAATAAACTCTAACAGTATTACATACGTGAAGATCGAATGTTAAATTAGAATCGAAAATTACTCCCAAGTTTTTTAATTTTGATTGGAAATGGATTACAGAGCCATCCACTTGTAACGCTACAGGTTGCACTCTGCGTAACTGGTGGGGTGAACCAATAAGCATCACCTCAGTCTTATCACTATTTAAGCATAAAAAATTAGCAGACATCCAATTTTTAATAACTGTGATACAGTTAGAGAGATGTAATACGGCCTCATTTACATCAGATTTTGAGTGAACATATATCTGGGTGTCTTCTGCATAAAAATGAAAATCAAGACCTAGAGACCTCAAGAGTTGGCCAAGGGGAAAAATATAAAGAGTGAAAAGTAAGGGACCCAAAATTGAACCCTGAGGAACACCAAACTTTACCATACCAGCCTCAGATCTGCAGCCACCCAGCACAACAAATTGTTTGCGATCCGAATAATAAGACTTAAACCAGCTCAGAGCAGAGTCAGATACACCAAAGACAGACTCTAAGCGCGAGATGTAAACATAAGAAACAAAAACACGGAGAACATACACACGGAAACCGGCAAAACACGCATCCATAAACATCGACGATTGAAAAGGGAATGGAGAACAAACAGGATTTATATACACTGGAGACATGATGATGACAAACTACAATCAGGTGAGCACAATGACACAGGGCTGGCAGTGATGAGGGCCAGGGATCCTGGGAAGTGTAGTTTTGACAAAGACAAGTGAAACCAGGGCAGACAACAAGGGAATCGTGACATAACCCCCCCTCAAAGGAGCGGCTTCCAGATGCTCCTCAAAGACAAAAACAGAAAGGGAATACCCAAAAAAAAAGCGTCCAAGGAGTGGGGGGGAGCAAACAGACAGACCAAGAGAGCACAAGGGGCAAACAGACAGACCCAGGGAGCACAAGGGGCAAACAGACAGACCAAGAGAGCACAAGGGGCAAACAGACAGTCCAAAGGGGCACAAGACAGGCAGTCCAGGGAGGCACGGGGGGAAGACAGGCAGTCCAAGGAGGCACGGGGGGCAGACAGGCAGTCCAAGGAGGCACAGGGGGCAGACAGGCAGTCCAACGAGGCACGGGGGGCAGACAGGCAGTCCAAGGGGGTACAAGGGGCAGGCAGGAAGTCCAGGGGGGCACAGAGGGCAAGACAGGCAGGCCACGGAGATGCAAGGGGCCGACAGGCGATCCACGGGGGTATGTGACGGGGACCGGGTCAGGTGGTCTGGGGGGCGTCCACCGAGCAGGGACAGGTTTAGGAGGCCAGGGAGGTGGCCACAGGGCTAGGACCGGTTTGGGCGGCCTGGGAGTGGCCACTGGGGAAGCGGGTAGAGCCGTGTGATGCAGGGCCAAGGAGGACCTCTGAGGCGGAGCAATGGAAGACTTGGGTGGTGGCGCCGAAGGAAGCGTAGGCAGGGCCGCAGGAGACCCTGGGGGTGGAGCCGAGGGAATCTAAGGAGGCGGAGCCGAGGGAGGCTCAGGAGGCGGAGCTGAGGAAGGCTTCGGGAGCGGAGCTGAGGAAGGCTTTGGGGGCGGAGCTGAGGAAGGCTTCGGGGGCGGAGCCGTGAGAGGCGCGGGAGG
>NW_026265830.1:0-2252 GCF_025860055.1 Xyrauchen texanus
TTTACCAAATTAGAACATTTTTGACCAGAAAATGGGAATTTTGGCATGGCCATTCTTTGCACAGTACTTCAGAGTGATGTCATCTTTAAGCATGTTAGGTTTGAAAAACCATCAGTCAAAATTACATTTGATTTATTGACAGCGTATATATTGTTAAAATTTGGACATTTACATAAACACGCCCCTTTCAGCCATTTTGTATCAGTATTCATTTTTCCTAAGTAGCGTTTTCAAGGATGTCCATTCTACACATGTGTACCAAATTTCAAGTCAATTGGAGCTACGGTTCAGGAGAAGAAGAGTTTTGTAGGTTTTACGCAAATTTTCAGCGTCACGGGAAAATCCATCATGGCGGAAGTTATGGGTTCTTGAGGCTTTTTTGTTCCCCATGAGGAATGAGGCATGTACACCAAATTTCAGAAGATTTGGACAAATGGCGTGGAAA
The DNA here is from genome assembly GCF_025860055.1 of Xyrauchen texanus. Classification (NCBI taxonomy): domain Eukaryota; kingdom Metazoa; phylum Chordata; class Actinopteri; order Cypriniformes; family Catostomidae; genus Xyrauchen; species Xyrauchen texanus. Next base: position 446 of record NW_026265830.1, read on the forward strand.
TTGTATCACTTTGAATTTTGTTTTTTGGGCGTGGCCTGTAAGCGCCACCTATGGGCGAATGTGGGCCATTCTTGGTTTAGGGGTACCCGTTGGCATGGAGTATCAATGTGCCAATTTAGAAAATTTTGACCAGTGACTTTTTGAGCTATTGGGGCTCAAGGAGAAGAAGAATAATAATAATAATAATAATAATAATAACATAATATAGCTGCAAGCAGCAATCGCAGATTCCTCCTCAAAATGGCAAATCATTTAAAATTGATCAGTAGATGGTTGGGGATAAACCCTCCCAATTAAGGAATTCAAAAAAACATGTCTTTGTCTGAATCCTAAACGAAACATTTTCAATGTACAGGAAAATCCATACCGGACCTTATGGATCCTTGAGGCTTTTTGTTCCCAATGAGAAATGAGGCATGTACACCAAGTTTCAGAAGAATTGGACAAATGGGGTGGAAATGGTATCACTTTGAAAAAATATTTTTTGGAACGTGGCCTGTAGCGCCACCTATGGTCGAATGTGGGCCATTCTTGGTTTGTGGGTTCCTGTTGGCCTGTAGTATCAATGTACAAAATTAGAAAATATTTGACCAGAAAATGGGAATTTTGGAGTGGCCTGTAAGCGCCCCTAGAGGCTGAATGTGGAGCCATTCTTGGTTTGTGGGTTCCTGTTGGCCTGTAGAATCAATATACCAAATTAGAAAATGTTTGACCAGAAAATGGGACTTTTGGGAATTACCTGTAAGCCCCCTAATGGCGAATGTTGGCCATTCTTGGTTTGTGGGTTCCTGTTGGCATGTAGTATCAGTGTACCAAATTAGAACATTTTTGACCAGAAAATGGGAATTTTGGCATGGCCTGTAAGCCCCCTAGGGGTGAATGTTGGCCATTCTTGGTTTGTGGGTTCCTGTTGGCCTGTAGTATCAATGTACCAAATTAGAAAATATTTGACCAGAAAGCGGGAATTTTAGGCGTGGCCTTTAAGCCCCTAGTGGCGAATGTCGGCCATTCTTGGTTTGTGGGTTCCTGTTGGCCTGTAGTACCATTGTACCAAATTAGAACATTTTAGACCAGAAAATGGGAATTTCGGCATGGCCTGTAAGCCCCCTAGAGGCGAATGTTAGCCATTCTTTGCATGAGTACTTCAGAGTGATGTCATCTTGAAGCATGTTAGGTTTGAAAAACCATCAGTCAAAATTACATTTGATTTATTGACAGCGTATATATTGTTAAAATTTGGACATTTACATAAACACGCCCCTTTCAGCCATTTTGTATCGTATTCATTTTTCCTAAGTAACGTTTTCAAGGATGTCCATTCTACACATGTGTACCAAATTTCAAGTCAATTGGAGCTCACGGTTCAGGAGAAGAAGAGTTTTGTAGGTTTTATGCAAATTTTCAGCGTCTGGGAAAATCCATCATGGCGGAAGTTATGGGTTCTTGAGGCTTTTTGTTCCCCATGAGGAATGAGGCATGTACACCAAGTTTCAGAAGATTTGGACAAATGGCGTGGAAATTGTATCACTTTGAATGAAAAATCACTTTGAAAATCTCTACTTTCACTTTCACTTCTCTCTTAAGATTTTTTTCTGTTTTTTTTGTGTGATTTACATAAGCATATCACAAGCAATTTTATTTGAAAGACTATCTAGGTATATATTTTCTGTGTAAAACAACATTGTTTATTCAAAATAATAATTCAGTGCTGATTTTTGAAATATTGAATCAAAAATCAGTATATTTGTATTCAAACATGAAAAATAATACCAGCTAATTTTCTCATTGTTTCAGATATATCATTAAG
>NW_026265831.1:0-2232 GCF_025860055.1 Xyrauchen texanus
AGGGCCGTCTTTAGGGAGAGGGTCCTGAGTCCAACTGATTCTAGTGGCTCGAAGGGGGGTCTCTGAAGGCCCGAGAGGACCACTGAGAGATCCCAGGAGGGGAACAGGCTTGGCCGGGAGGGATTTAACCTCCGGGCGCCTCTTAGGAACCTGATAATCAAGTCGTGCTTACCCAAAGACTTGCCATCTACTGCGTCGTGGTGGGCTGCAATAGCAGCTACATACACCTTCAAGGTGGACAGGGACAGTCTCCCCTCCAACCTGTCCTGCAGAAAGCACTGACCTGACTGCACACCTTTGTGGGTCTTCGGCCTGAGAAGAACACCAATTCGCGAACAAGCGCCACTTTAGGGCTTAAAGTTGCCTGGTAGAAGGGGCTCTGGCTTGGTTGATTGTGTCTACGACGGCAGGTGGTAGATCAGCTAGATCTTCCGCATCCCGTCCAGGGGCCAGACGTGGAGGTTCCAGAGGTTTGGGTGCGGATGCCAGAGCATGCCCAGTCCCTAAGAAATTTGCCAGGGAGGGGCTGTCGCGAGGAGTACGAGGTACGAGAACCAAGCCTGGGTGGGCCAATAGGCAGCCACTAGAGTGACTTGGTCCTCCTCCTCCCTGACCTTGCACAGCACCTGTTGTGAGGTGCACGAGTTGTGACATGTGGCGGGAGCGTACGCCGCCTTGGCAAAGAATACAGTCAACAACTCTAGGCAGTTGATGTGCCAGCACAGCAGGGCCCCTTTCCAATGGTCCGCAGCTGTGTGCCCGTTGCACACGGCGCTCCAACCCAATTTGGAGGTGTCGGTCGTGACCAGGATGCGTCGGGACACCTGCTGCAAGTGGAATGCGTTCCTTCGGATGAAGGAAAGCCATGACCGCAACGTTGCCATGGTCATGCTCTCACGGTGAGAACATGAACCATCCACAAATTCTGCCTCGGTGTGATCGCAGCCCAGACACACGAGACAGCGCCTGTGGCCGTCTGAAGCGGAGAGCACTCTACCGCATTCAGGAACTACACAGGGGCGGAAAGACATCTTTATAAAGATGCGTCCTGAAAAGGACGTTCAACGCCGCTGTGCAGAGAAGGAGAAAGCTGCTGAAGTGCGCAGCTCACTGCATACACAACCATCGGCTCCGAAGAAAATTTCTGAATGAAACAGACACATTTCCCCACCTTTATACCCGTATGTCCGGGGGCGGGACATGAAAATTATGTCTGCCAACTTCTCATTGGCCTTTTTTCATAGATCAGAGGTATATTCAGCGCTCAAGATAGACCCCTAGTGTCGCTTCTTTGACACAACGTCGAAGTGAGCTGACAGACGAGGAACATTCAAGTTCCTGGGCACTTCCATCTCACAGGACCAGAAGTGGGAGACCCACATAGACTCAATTTTGAAAAAGGCCCAGCAGAGGTTGTACTTCATTTGCCAGCTGAGGAAGTTCAACCTGCCACAGGCACTGTTGATACAGTTCTTCTCAGCAGTCATTGAGTCTGTCCTCTGCACTTCTTTAACTGTCTGGTTTGGTTCAGCTACCAAGTCAGACATCAGAAGACTTCAAAGGATAGTTTGGAGAAGATTATTGGCGCTCTACTACTCACCCTGCTAGAAATGTACACATCCAGAGTGACAATAATGGCTGGTAAAATCACTTTGCACACTTCCTTTTCAAACTGTTGCCCTCTGGCTGGCGCTACAAAGCACTGAGCACCAGAACAGCCATTCACAGGAACAGTTTTTTCCCTCAGGCCATTCACCTCACGAACAGTTAAAACTGCCCCCAAACACTTTCCTTTTGTCAATGCAACCATGCGCAATATTCAATCCATCCATGCTTACACTGTAAAAAAAAACATCCTAATTTTACAGAAAATAACTCTTTTACAGTAGTTTTCCGTTTTTATTATTATTATTATTTACATACAAAACTCTGTAAAATTCCAGACATTATATATAAATTAACAACCCAACTGGAATTTTACATTTTATGACAATAATGACAAATTACATGTATTTCTCATATTTGTACGGAAAAATTACTATATTATTTTACTATATTTTTTCTGTTTTCTAAAATTACAGACAAATTTATGTAAAATGACAATAATCATCTGTAATAAAATATGTAGCTCATTATGTAAAGGTTTATGTCCATACTAACGATTTAAACATTTTCGTTGTAATTTTAAGGTAAATCTTTTTTTTTAAAGATTTTTATATCCATATTTCATTT
>NW_026265833.1:0-2216 GCF_025860055.1 Xyrauchen texanus
CCATGGGTTTTCAAATTGGGTTAAACTGAGCATCCCCTAGAGAACTTGAAGACAGCCATGCCCCCCAACCCGGTTTCGGTTTGGTAACATGTGCTGATATATTTACAGCACTCCAAATTCACTTTCAAATTCTAATTACTCTATTACACAAAGAGTGGTCATCTGATTGCCATGTAAAACAACCAATCACAGTTCACTTGTTGCATTTTCTGGTAAAGTGTTGAGTGTGGCAAATTAAACAATTTATTAAAATGATACAGAAACTAAATCGTCTCGTCTCCCTCTCTAGTGAGCCAGTGCCCATGCCTGCCGCGGTTAGTGAGCCAGTGCCCATGCCTGCCGCAGTTAGCGAACCAGTGCCTGTGCCTGCCACGGTTAGCGAGCCCATGCCTGTAGCCTCGACCGTCCCAAAGCCAGTGCCTGTAGCCTCAACTCTACCCATAACCACGCTCCCTGCTGGCTGAAGGAGCAAGAGAAGTAAGAGGAAACATTCTCCACAGTCTTTACCTGAGCTCACTACCACGGAGGTCGTTCCCCAGTCTTTGCAGGTGCTCACGACCACGGAGGTCATTCCCCGGTCTCTGCCGCTGCTCACGACCACGGAGGTCGTTTTGTTTCCCCAGTCTCTGCCAGTGCCCTCAACCACAGGGGTCGTTCCCCAGTCTCAGCCTGTACTCTCTTCCACGGCTCTCAGCCCGAGCCTCTCATGGCTCCTCCTTCTACGGCTCCACCCATCAAGCCTCTCATGGCTCCTACTTCCACAGCTCCGCCCCTCGTGCCTCTCAAGGCTCCGCCTTCCATGGCTCTGCCCCCAGAGTCTTCCACGGCTCCACCTTCAGCTCCTCTCCTTAAGTCTCACTTGGCTCCACGTCCCTTGGCTCTGCCTTCTGTGTCTTCTGTGGCTCTGCCCACTTCCCCAGAGTCTCCTCTTCCAGAGGCTTAACCTTCTGACCTAGTCCTTGCCCTGTAGCCATCTCCCAGGTCTCCTGACCTAGTCCTTTCCCTGTGGCCACCTCCCAAGCCTCCTGACCTAGTCCTTGCCCTGTGGCTGCCTCCCAGGCCCACTACTTAGTAGGTCCTCCTGGTGGCACGGCTACTCACCTCAATCCGGATGGGGGAGGACAAATCTCTGTTGCCTCTGCTTCTGAGACAGCCAAACTGTGCATCTTATCACATGGCTCGCTGTGCATGACACCGCGGAGACTACGCATGTGGAGGCTCATGCTATTTTCTGCGATCCACGCACAACTTACCAAGCACCCCATTTAGAACGAGAACCACTAATCGCAACCACTAGGAGGTTAACCCATGTAACTCTACCCTCCCTAACAACCGGGCCAATTTGGTTGATTAGGAGACCTGGCTGGAGTCACTCACCACACCCTGGATTCGAACTTGCGACTCCAGGGGTGGTAGTCAGTGTCAATACTCGCTGAGCTGCACAGGCCCCCTAACAATTATTACTATTATTATTATTATAATTATTATCAGGGCTTAAAATTTGGCATGGGATTGCGGGAATTGCGCACAAATTGAATCAATCTTGCTTATGCTTGATAAAATGCAATGATGTGTAAAACCAATATGATTTTGTAACCAGAGATTTACATGTTTTATTACCTACACGTATAACATCCATAAAAACATGTCATGTTTTTGACATGTCAGAAAAGACAGCCCAGTTGACCATGTGACTCTGAAAAGTCACTTCTGATTGGCCAGCCCAGTTGACCATGTGACTCTGAAAAGTCACTTCTGATTGGCGCAGAACACCTTTGGGGGGTGCGGCCAATCTCAGTTCAAATAGTTCCAAACAGGAAAAACTCCCCCTCTTGGCTTTCCGCTTGACTCTGCTCTCTGAACACTCTCCCTCCGTGTTTGCTCTTCCAACAACTGCACTGCATCTCGCCAGAACCAAACTCATGCCATGTGAGGCTCAAGGAAGCTCAGGACTCACAGTCCCGAGGAAACCTCTCACTGTCTGCGGTTCACAAACCCAACGGGAGTCACGGATCCTCCGGATTCCGCTTCAAAGCCAACCTCATCATTCATACAGAAAATAATTCACCGATTTTACAGAGTCCTACATATCGACAGAATTTTCGACCAAGCACTTTCGACAAAGACCGCCTGGATATACCAAATACACGCAAGTACACCTCCAGTTTGTGCTCAAACGGCTGGTGTATTGATTAAATATTTTTAGTAATCCGATA
>NW_026265834.1:0-2199 GCF_025860055.1 Xyrauchen texanus
AAAACAGACACACACACACACACACTCTCTCAGTGCCCTCTGAACTCTCCAAGCAGTCATTAATCAGCAGGCCTTCCTGTTTCCAAAGAACCTAACAGAACCCCTGCTCATCATTCTGATGTCTGCACAGAGAGCACCAACTGCTCATATCCTCTGGGCTAACTTTCACTTGCAAACACACACACACATACACACACACACACACACACACACACACACACACACACACACACACACACGTTTGGTTTCCATGTTTTATGGGGACTTTCCATAGACATAATGGTTTTTATACTGTACAAACTTTATATTCTATCCCTAAACCTAACCCTACCCCTAAACCTAAACCTCACAGAAAACATTCTGCATTTTTACATTTTCAAAAACATAATTTAGTATGATTTATAAGCTGTTTTCCTCATGGGGACCGACAAAATGTCCCCACAAGGTCAAAAATTTCGGGTTTTACTATCCTTATGGGGACATTTGGTCCCCACAAAGTGATAAATACACGCACACACACACACACACACACACACACACACACACACACACACACACACACACACACACACACACACACACACACACACACACACGTTGGGTTTCCATGTTTTTGGGGACTTTCCATAGACATAATGTTTTTTTTATTGTACAAACTTCATATTCTATCCCCTAACCCTACCCTTAAACCTAACCCTTACAGAAACCTTTCTGCATTTTTACATTTTCAAAAAACATAATTTTGTATGCTGCGATGGACTGGCGACCTGTCCAGGGTGTCCCCCGCCTTTCTACCAATGTTAGCTGGGATAGGCTCCAGTCCCCCATGACCCTGTACACAGGATAAGCTGTTGACGTATGGATGGATGGATGGATGGATAATTTTGTATGATTTATAAGCTGTTCCCTATCTGTCACTCACTCAAAGTTGTGTCGATGAGTTGACACTAGGAGTCGCTCCTGTGGAGCCCAGACATCTCTGATCTTGAGAAAAGGCCAATGGAAATTGGCTTGTGGAATTTAGATACCCATATGCCACTCCCCTGACATGTGGGTATAAAAGGAGTGACACTGCAAACATACATCAGATATCTTCTTCGAGCTCGAGCGAGCAAGTTCACAGAGCTGAATTCCTCTGCTGCCTCCATCCATCTCTCACGCAGTTGGATCTACGGTGCATTCCAGCTGTCCTCATCCTCGCGACACCACGGTTGTGCTGAGAAAATACTCCTGGGCTTGAGCAGCAGAAAACTACGGAGTGAACAACTTTGTTTATATATATATATATATATATATATATATATATATATATATATATATATATATATATATAAATATACTTATACCTACGTATACATACATATATATATATATATAAAAACACATAAAATAGTTACATTTCCTCAAATGTAGTGGTGCAAAAGAAAATGTATTTTTCAAGATGCCTTTTTCGCTTGTGTATATTTCCTGGTTGCGATCGCTACCTCTCCACTTCCCACGGCCACTATCGCTGCCACTGTGTTGGGCACTGCCCACGCAGGGACAGCATTTGTGGATGGATCATGCTCTCACTGTGAGGGCATGATTCTGGCAACGCTGTGGTCGTGGCTTTTCTCAGAAGAGGGAAAGCCACCCCAGCGGCTCCCGACTCGGTCCTTCTACCCACGTGTATGAGGCGGGTTGGTTAGCACTGGGGTGATTTGGAGATTTCAATGGGAGCTTCTCTGCCGGAAACCCCCACGGATCTCCCATTCCCCAGTATGCTCATTTGCCCCAGCGAAGTTTGGCGATGTGACCACCGCCTCGCTTCAGGGCGATTCCACGGTCTCGAGCGGATGAGCTTTGATTACAGCATCGGAGAGTGGGTTGGTTCAGTCTGTCGCCATGCGCAGCTGATGGCCATGCTTGTCCGGGCGGCTGCGAAGCGCCGGTATGGAGTGGAATCTCCGCTCCACCCTGAACCTCGCGCCCGGTGATCGGGTCCCGGGCTCCGAAGCCCTCCCCGTGCCTTTCTTCTCACGCCGATCAGGGCGGCACCTTTTACTGCTCGTCTTCTCCGAGAGTGCCGCCACCTGGCGGAGCAGTCCGAAGTCTCCCGCCCAGGGCACGTGGGATTACGTCGCCACTCTAGACTGAGCCTACAGTGCTGCTGAACAGGCCACCTCCACCCTGCAGGCCACAGCTCTCCTGCAAGTGTAC
>NW_026265835.1:0-2190 GCF_025860055.1 Xyrauchen texanus
TATCTGACTTTATATCTGATCAGGACTTTTCAGCTTGATTAAACTTTCAGAGGGTCTCTCTTCCCTCCATCAAAGACATTTACAAAAAACACTGTATCCGCAAAGCAACCAGCATTGTGGACGACCCCACACACCCCTCACACAAACTCTTTACCCTCCTGCCGTCTGGCAAGAGGTACCGAAGCATTCGGGCCCTCACGACCAGACTGTGTAACAGCTTCTTCCCCCAAGCCATCAGACTCCTCAATACTCAGAGACTGGACTGACACACACACACACACACACACACACACACACACACACACACACACACACACACACACACACACACACACATACACACACACACGTGTCCTGAGTTGCACTTTAATTTAGTCACTTTATTACTGTCTGCTACCTCAATAACTGCTATGTGCATAGAACACTATCTCATAGTATTTTATGTTTACATTTGGCATTTTTAGGATCCGTCATTTTTTTTGCACTACTGTACTGTACTGTACTGGTCGGCGCTGCTCTGTCTCTCACTGTGTCTATTGTCCTGTTCATTGTTAGAAATGTGTTGTACTGTCCCGTACTTTTTGCACATGTTTGCATGTGCACTTTATATAGGTATGTTATTTAGTCTGTGTAGTCTCATGTGGTTCTGTGTTTGTCCTATGTTGTTTATGTAGCACCATGGTCCTGGAGGAACGTTGTCTCGTTTCGCTGTGTACTGTATTAACTGTATATGGTTGAAGCAACAATAAAATCCACTTGACTTGACTTGACTTCAGACCCGGCTTTTACAAGCCAACCTCAAAGTTTTTCAACAAACTTTTTTTGTCTAGTTTTTATTATTATTATTCAGAGACTAAAATGTCTGACTGTATCTCTGAGGAGAGCTTTTAAGCTACACACAAAACTCTGTGCAGATGTTTATTAAATCAGCTTCTCTACATGTATGGAAGCCATTCCAGTATCTGCTGAGTTAAATGTGAAAGACTGGTAGGGAACATTCCAAGACGCATGAAAGCTGTGATTGAAAATCATGGTTATGCCACCAAATATTAAAATATTAGTATTGTGTTTGTGGCAGGGTGGTGGGTGGGGCCAGGTTGTGATTACACACACCCAGCCCCTAATCAATTAAGCCCTCGAGAGAGATAAAGGCTCACCGGACAAAATGTGGTGAATGAAGGCTGTGAAACGAGGCTGCCTTCCAAGCGTCGTCACAATTGAGACGGCCTTCAATGATGATTGATGACGTGGCTGTGGAGATATGCAGCCTTCTGATAGAGAAGCACCCATGGACTGACAGCAGTCAATTTCACCATCTCCAACCTCCGGATATGAGAGTCGCATTTCGCCCTCTATTGACAATCTTGATTAACTCTTAATTTTCTCGTTATGGATAATATATGTTGCAAGGGAGAATATATACGGAGATCGCAATGTGAAACACTCATCTGCCCTTGTGTCCTGCCTATAAGTGCAGCTCAACATTCACCAAGGGATAAGATACAACATTTTACATTTACATTGGCAGATGCTTTTATCCAAAGTGACTTACAGTGCCCTTATTACAGGGACACAATGGTGGTGGCTGTGGGGATCGAACCAGCGACCTTCTGATTATCATTTATGTGCTATAGCCCACTACGCCACCACCACTACCAACTGTCCAGAGATTGTAATTTAAGCAGGAAAATTTGCAGTCTTTGCTTGTTATAGGGTGACAACACGTTGTTTTTCCCAGGACATTCTATTTTTTTGACCCTTTAAGTCCGGACAGGATTTCTAAATTACCTACAATACATGGTAGTTGGCTTTTCCATATTAACACGTCATACATACATGTTATTCATTCTGTGTGTGGCCAGTTAAAAAAAGTGAAACCCAAAGCATCAGTTTACATATTTCTGAAAATGTCTGTTGTATCTTGTCTCAGTTTCAAGGGACTTGTGTACGTTCAGTTGATCTGTTCACTGTTAAAGTTAGTAAGCGCTGTCAGATATAGATAAACATAACTTGTGCAGGCTTTTAAGAAGCAGGAAAGATTCTCGACTGTAAATAAATAAGTACATGCAATGGAGGTTTGCGTTGTGAGGCTGTAGAGGCAGATTTCAGATATAAATCTGTGACTGAATGACCGTTTACTCTTTATCTATCTTAAGATAATTGGCACAATGGAATGTTTGGGCATACAAA
>NW_026265836.1:0-2158 GCF_025860055.1 Xyrauchen texanus
CCAGGCAGTTGATGTACCAGCGCAGCGGGGCCCCTTTCCAATGGCCCGCTGCTGCGTGCTCCGCTGTACATGGCACCCCACCCGGACCGGAGGCGTCGGTTGTGACCAGAACGCGTCGGGACACCTGCTGCAGGGGCACTCCTGCCCGTAAAAAGCAGAGGTCTGTCCAGGGTCGGAGTGTTTTGAGGCAGGCGGGGGTGATCCTTACCCGATGCATGCCGTGGTGCCATGCTTGTCTCGGGACTCGAGTCTGGAGCCAGTGCTGGAGTGGTCTCATATGCATCAACCTCAGTGGCGCGACTGCCGCGGAGGATGCCATATGCCCCAGGAGCCTCTGGAAACGTTTTAGAGGGACCACTGTGCCTGGCTTGAAGGAAACGAGGCAGTCCAGCACCGACTGAGCACGCCCGCTCGTGAGACGTGCTGTCATTGAGACTGAGTCTAACTCCAACCCGAGAAAAGAGATGCTCTGAACCGGAGTGAGCTTGCTCTTTTCCCAGTTGACCTGAAGCCCCAAACGGCTGAGGTGCCGGAGCACCTGGTCTCTGCGGATGCCGGCTACTCGTAGCGGGGCAAGGGCCGCCTCTGCGACCTTCGTGAAGACACGAGGGGACAGAGACAGGGCGAAGGGGAGGACTTTGTACTGAAACGCCTGGCCGTCGAGCGCGAACCGTAAGAAGGGTCGGTGTCGTGGCAGAATTGAGACGTGGAAGTACGCGTCCTTCAGGTCTACCGCTGCGAACCAATCTAGATGCTGAACGCCAGCCAGAATATTTCTCTGCGTGAGCATTTTGAACAGGAGTTTTAACAAGGCCGATTGAAAACTCGCCGGTCCAGGATTGGTCGTAAGCCGCCGCCTTTCTTGGGTACAATGAAGTAAGGGCTGTAGAAACCCTTCCTCATTTCGGTTGGAGGGACGGGCTCTACCGCGCCCTTGGCTAAGAGGGGTGGGAGCCGGGCAAACTGAATTGCGTAACCGAGTCGAATGGTCCGGTGCAGCCAGCGTGATGCATTGGGGAGCGAAAGCCACGCTTCCCAGCTCTGCGCTAGGGGCACCAAAGGGACGAGTATTTTGGACGTACCCGGCGGGGCCTCGCAGCGGGGCGGAACAGGTAATGCAGTGTCGGGCGGCTTCGTCAAAGCACTTACCTTGCTCCGCGCACCCGGCAGGGGGCGGGTTCGTGACTGAGGAGGAGGTCTGATGCTGGCGTCCTCTGGACTCGTCTGAACCGGCCAGCCGGGGGACAGTCGTGGGCAGGCGGAAGGCGGGATCGCCGCATCCGGTGTACCGGGACTGTCGTAATCTGAAAGCAGATTGCTGTGAGAACGGCATTTGCGGGCCAAGTGACCCAGAGGCAAAGGAAATAGCTCTGTTAATGAGAATGTGGGTACCACAGCCCCCGTCAGGGGGTGTGGAAACATGAAAAAACAAAGGATTCTCTTCCCGGCCCTCCACCGGGGGCGGAGCGGTCTTACCACCTCCGGAGCTAACATCTTCGGCTCTGGGTCGGCTGTCTCAGGAGCGGCTTGGGAGCCTTCCGGGTCCTGGAGGGGTTCAGTGAGACAGGGGCGTCGCGCCGCCTGCGGGGTGCTCGACGCTGGGGCTGAGAGCTGGGCCCGGGTTGAGGTGGAGCAGGAGCTGGTTTCTTCGCGAGGGGACGCCCTCGGCGGGCAGACGGGCAGGGCCCGTGGCGGCAGGTCTGCGGCGGGGCATCATGTGAGAGATGGCCTCCGTCTGCTTCTCCACCGCGGAGAACTGTTGGGCGAAGTCCTCGACGGTGTCACCGAAAAGGCCAATCTGGGAGACAGGTGCGTCCAGGAAGCGGTTCTTATCAGCCTCACGCATCTCGACCAGATTGAGCCAAAGATGGCGTTCCTGGACCACTAGGGTGGCCATCGCCTGTCCGAGTGCCTGCGCTGTGGCCTTCGTCGCTCTCAGGGCGAGGTCGGTCGCTGAGCGCAGTTCCTGCAGCACATCAGGATCAGGTCCACCCCTGTGCATGTTGAGTGCTTTGGCCTGGTGGACTTGCAGGAGGGCCATCGCATGCAGGGCGGAGGCAGTGCGTCCAGCCGCACTGCAGGCCTTCGCGTTGAGCGAGGATGTTGTCCTACAGGGCTTGGATGGGAGTACGGGGCGGCCCCGCCAGGCGGTAGGGCT
>NW_026265837.1:0-2142 GCF_025860055.1 Xyrauchen texanus
ATTTCATCTTGTAATGCCTTTATTGCAATACATAGCTGTAATTTCACAACATTAGGGAAAATTCATTTTCATTGAATAAGAAGTGAATTCTGATGACAAATGACTCCAAACTGCTTTCTGAGCTCAATGAAATGCTTTTGGGCTTTTGATAGCTGTTTTGTGATGTTTGTACAGTTTTGTGCTGACATTCAGATTGCTTCATTAAAATGACTGTTTAGATCTCATTATAAATGCTCCAATGCTGCAATTAAACATTTCATCTTGTAATGCCTTTATTGCAATAAATATCTGTAATTTCACAACATTAGGGAAAATTCATTTTTCATTGAATAAGAAGTGAATTCTGATGACAAATGACTCCAAACTGCTTTCTGAGCTCAATGAAATGCTTTTGGGCTTTTGATAGCTGTTTTGTGATGTTTGTACAGTTTTGTGCTGACATTCAGATTGCTTCATTAAAATGACTGTTTAGATCTCATTATAAATGCTCCAATGCTGCAATTAAACATTTCATCTTGTAATGCCTTTATTGCAATCAATATGCTGTAATTTCACAACATTAGGGAAAATTCATTTTTCATTGAATAAGAAGTGAATTCTGATGACAAATGACTCCAAACTGCTTTCTGAGCTCAATGAAATGCTTTTGGGCTTTTGATAGCTGTTTTGTGATGTTTGTACAGTTTTGTGCTGACATTCAGATTGCTTCATTAAAATGACTGTTTAGATCTCATTATAAATGCTCCAATGCTGCAATTAAACATTTCATCTTGTAATGCCTTTATTGCAATAAATATGCTGTAATTTCACAACATTAGGGAAAATTCATTTTTCATTGAATAAGAAGTGAATTCTGATGACAAATGACTCCAAACTGCTTTCTGAGCTCAATGAAATGCTTTTGGGCTTTTGATAGCTGTTTTGTGATGTTTGTACAGTTTTGTGCTGACATTCAGATTGCTTCATTAAAATGACTGTTTAGATCTCATTATAAATGCTCCAATGCTGCAATTAAACATTTCATCTTGTAATGCCTTTATTGCAACTACATATGCTGTAATTTCACAACATTAGGGAAAATTCATTTTTCATTGAATAAGAAGTGAATTCTGATGACAAATGACTCCAAACTGCTTTCTGAGCTCAATGAAATGCTTTTGGGCTTTTGATAGCGGTTTTGTGATGTTTGTACAGTTTTGTGCTGACATTCAGATTGCTTCATTAAAATGACTGTTTAGATCTCATTATAAATGCTCCAATGCTGCAATTAAACATTTCATCTTGTAATGCCTTTATTGCAATACATATGCTGTAATTTCACAACATTAGGGAAAATTCATTTTTCATTGAATAAGAAGTGAATTCTGATGACAAATGACTCCAAACTGCTTTCTGAGCTCAATGAAATGCTTTTGGGCTTTTGATAGCTGTTTTGTGATGTTTGTACAGTTTTGTGCTGACATTCAGATTGCTTCATTAAAATGACTGTTTAGATCTCATTATAAATGCTCCAATGCTGCAATTAAACATTTCATCTTGTAATGCCTTTATTGCAATACATATGCTGTAATTTCACAACATTAGGGAAAATTCATTTTTCATTCAATAAGAAGTGAATTCTGATGACAAATGACTCCAAACTGCTTTCTGAGCTCAATGAAATGCTTTTGGGCTTTTGATAGCTGTTTTGTGATGTTTGTACAGTTTTGTGCTGACATTCAGATTGCTTCTTTAAAATTACTGTTTAGATCTCATTAAAAATGCTCCCAATGCTGCAATTAAACATTTCATCTTGTAATGCCTTCATTGCAATGCTTAGCTGTAATTTCACAACATTAGGGAAAATTCATTTTTCATTAAGAAGTGACTTTTGATGACAAATGACTCCAAACTGCTTTCTGAGCTCCATGAAATGCTTTTGGGCTTTTGATAGCGGTTTTGTGATGTTTATACAGTTCTGTGCTGACATTCAGATTGCTTCATTAAAATGACTGTTTAGATCTCATTATAAATGCTCCAATGCTGCAATTAAACATTTCATCTTGTAATGCCTTTATTGCAATAAATATCTGTAATTTCACAACATTAGGGAAAATTCATTTTTCACTGAATAGAGTGAATTCTGATGACAAATGACTCCAA
>NW_026265838.1:0-2130 GCF_025860055.1 Xyrauchen texanus
CAGTGGTTTAATCTCAATTTATGAAGCCACACGAGTGCTTAGTGTGTGTTGTATTTACAACATAGTTTACCACTTTATTTACAAAATATGCACATTATGGATAAAAGATAGTTATAAACAAATTCTTTCAAAGACAGAAAACTAAGCTTTCACTAAATTTACACTTGCATTCATATTCTAATTTCTTGAAGATGTGACACGATGTGAACACAGAGATATGTGATGTGATGCTCACTGGTTTTTATGGTGCATTCTGGGATTTTTGGGGAGTGACTGTTTTAGTGCACTGGAACAATTTTGTGATTGGGACAATCCTAAAAATGGACGACTCCCTGACCAGTGCGCTGACTAATGATCTAAAGCTGATTGAGATGCACCATATGAGTTTAGTCTCAGTGTACTTCACAGGTACCAGCGGCCTGATATATATATATAGTTATGTTACGTACACACAAAATCTGCCTTTTAATTATTTTTTATTTTTTTTATAATCTTGCCGTAAATATGTGCACACCGTCTGGACACTCTTGACTGTCCCTCGCACTCTTATACTGGTGTGTGTGAATTGGTGACTCCAACTGGCCAAGTAATGAGCTCAACAGACTGATTATTGCAGATGATACGCAGCTCTTTATATCGTTCCAACCTGATGATCCAACTGTCTCAACTCATATCTCTTACATCCTTTGGCGTATCTCTTTATGTTGTCTTCCTGTGTGTGTGTTTTTTTTTTTTTCTTTTTGTTTTCCATCTGCCTTTCATGACAAGTTAAAATGCCACCAGGTGTCTGTGAGAGGTGTTCCTTTCTCCTGCCCCAGATTGTGTACATTCTTAATACTTTGCTCACAACACTAAACAGAGTACACTTTATGAGCATTGCATAGACTCTCATTTTTTGTTTTGTATTGTTACATTTTTCATTTACTTGCTTTGTTTATAATTTTATGGAAGCCATAGGGAGGTGGTTAATATTGAATTAACCACCTCCCTATTTTTTCTATTTCTATTGAAAAAATTTTCTCCTGTTCTACCTAACAAGGGAGTCCGGGATGAGATGTGTTGCTTATTTGTGTTTATTGCCAAGGCAGGAGAATTATTAAATCTGTCTTTGTTGCACCTTTCCAACCCTAGGCTGGGGAGGGTGTAACATCTCTGCCTGCCTTTTGGAGATCTCTGCCTGAATGAAGGAACACCACCTTCATCTCAACCTGGCCAAGACCAAACTCCTTGATGGAACTTGTGATCCTAGCAAACCCATCTGTTACTGTTCATCTGTGCTCCACTACTGTGAAACCTATCAGGACAGCTGAAACCTGAGAGTAGTAATTGATGAACAGCTACATTTTAGTACTCGCATCTCATCAACTGTCTGGTTTTGCAGGTTTGTGCTTTATTACATCAGAAAAATCAAACCTTTCCTATCTGAATATGCTGCGCAGTCCCTGGTCCAAGCTCTGGATATTTCAAGATTGGACTCTGCAGTGTTCTGTTGGATAGCCTTCCAGCTAGTGCTATCAAGCCACTGCAGATGGTCCTGAATGCGGTGGCACGTCTGTTTTTCAACCCACCAAAGAGGGCTCACATCATACCCCACTTGGTCTTACTCCACTGGCTATGCATCAAATTCAAAGCTTTGAATTTGGCCCTCAGGACAACCAGTGGAACAGCGCCTCTTACACCTGGTGGTCCCATCACAACGAGGCACTTCACATTCATTCCCTTTCTCTGTCCCCCGGTGGTGGAATGAGCTTTCAACCACCTGCCATTCTGCTGAAACCATTTCAACATTCAAGAAAAAGCTGAAAACATATCTATTCTGTGAGCACTTAACCTGTCCTAAATAATGGCACTTACTATTTAAGAAATCTTTAAAAAAAATCCTTATCTGTCTCTTTCTTCTGTGCTAGTTTCTGTACTATTATAGCAACACTTAGAACTTGACAGTGTGATCCTGCAGGTACAGTTTACTTTTATATGACAAAGTGTTTATGTTCCTCATTTGTAAGTCACTTTGGATAAAAGGGTCTGCTTAATGACTAAATGTAAATGTAGTTTATCTGACTTTTTATGTGTGTGTTTGTGGATTTTCTTACTGTTGATGTGTGTGTTTTTAGATTATCTGACTGTTGA